>NC_085015.1:25078399-25090899 GCF_963854185.1 Sardina pilchardus
TGTGTGTTACATGGGAAAGGTCCCTCGAATCAAAAGAGGCCCAGTACTCATACTGAGGCTGAGTCAGTGACCTTTGACCTCTGAGTCACAGCTGTGGAATGCTCTTTGTGCTCCTACCAACAGCAGCAACAGAGGGAGAGAGAGAGAAAGGGAGGGAGAGAGAGAGGGAGAGAGAGATAGAGACGGAGCGGAGAGAGGGAGGATCCACCCCATCCGAGGCTACCATCTCCCTGCCTCCCTCTCTCTCACTCTCTTTCTTTCATCCTCTTTCTCTCACTCTCTCTTCCTTTCTCTGTTTCTATTATTACTCGCTTTGTATTGCACTATTCCTCTTTGACACTGTGTGTGTATATATGTGTGTATCTTCAGCTGACACACACACAGACACGCACACACACAGACACACACACACACACACACACACAAAACAAACACACACCACCTCAAACACTTGTGGGGTAGGTGGTCATCAGCAGGACCATTCAGATGATAAACTCTGTGCCCCTCCGCATTCTTGCGCCCGCTCTTGTGCCCGTCTGCTGCCCCCCCCCCCCCCCCCCCCCTCCTGTGCTGCGCCGTCGTGGAGACGCACCCAAGCACTCATAATGATGCCTACCAACCGGGCCAGCACGGGGGCGAGCGCCCACAGCGGGCACCGACCGCTCAAATTCCCCTTCACGCATGGCGAGCCGGGACAATGGCACTGCCCGCCTGTGTGTGTGTGTGTGTGTGTGTATGTGTGTGTCTTTGTGTGTCTTTGTGTATGTGTGTGTTTTGGGGTGGCAAACAGCTCTTTTGGGAACTGGAGGGGGACCACCCTGGAGGCTGCTGCCCCCTCCTGAGTGCTGCCGTCTGGGCCGCATTCACACATTCCTCCTGGCGAGGCGGTGGATCAGCTGGAGAGGAGGACAGGGGCAAGGGTGGGGGGATTAACCCCCCCCCCCCCCAATCAGACACACTGTCAACATCAAGACAGACGCAGCACTTTCCCCTTATCCACTCTCAGCACAATCATCATTTTTCGGCCTGAAAGAGGTAGATTAAGACATCGAGGGGGATGATGACCAAGCTTTCTCTGTTCAGAACCCCAATTAGTGGCATCTCATTTTGACGACAGAAATGGAAGTAGTTCAAATGTTCACCATTTTAAAAACCGACAAGGAGAATTCTCTGTAACAACTGGAGCAGTCTCCGATCACAACCACTCGTCCTAAATCATTACCGTGTTTCAAATGTGACCCTTCGGAGGCCACTGACAACAAACAATAAACACACTCTCAAGCGCACAGGCCGACACTGTTTATACACTTGTGCCACCTTTAAATAGAAAGAGCAAGTGTGGGCCTCCCGAGCTGCACCCCTCCACACCTCCTCCCACTTTTCCCCTCCTGAGCGAGCCGGATTAACGGTGCCCACGTCCCACGCTCTGGTCCAGGGAGGGGGAGAGATGAGCAACAAAACTTCACAGAGGAGGAGGAGGAGGAGGAGGAGGAAGGGAGGAGGACGGCGGGGGCTGGAGCAGCGATAGGGATGGGTTGGTTGCTGTCATCCTTGGGTTTATTGTACAGTGTGGGCCTTCAAAACAAGAGAATGGCCCTTTGTTTGGGTCTGTAAGGGGACCCTTTTTTTGTCGATCAGGCAACCTCTTTCATCCTCACTTTACATTCCTTCCACAGAACCTCGTCTGATTGGAGATGCCACTAAAAAAGACTTTACCTGCCTCTGGAATGCGATTTGCTATCGACTGTCAGCGGAAGAATTCCTGTTCTCCAAATGTAGTGTGTAATAGTATAAAAAAGAGCCAAATTGGAATGGGTACTGAATCGATATGAAATAAAACACTTTATGAATATGACACTAAAAAAGGTCTCGGGCATAACTGAGTTATACAGTCATTCCTCCCTTAGTAGAGCTATACTATACTCCCTTAGTGCCGCTGCAGTTATATTTTAAACTCTCAAAACAATTCCACAGGCTGTCCCTTCAGAATGACCAATGTGGTGGGCACATGGAGCGCTATAACTCTGTAAGGAATCCCCCATAACTCAGTCGAGAGAAGGGAGCGAGCATAAACTGTGTGTAGTCTCTCACACACCCTCTCTCTTATCACATATCACCTCCGACGTGAACTCCCCTCGGAACAGCTCATCTCTTCACCTCTCCTTTCAACGCCCCCCTTCTCTCTCACTCTGTCTCTATCTCTCTCTCTCTCTCTCTCTCTCTCTCTATCTGTCTCTCTCTCCCTTTGACAGAGTCTGAGAACTCCCCACGCTGGTTCTGCCTCCACAACCAAACTGCCCTACTGCCGCCACTGCTCTCTAAATCAGATGCAAACATCCACCCATGCATTCTCTCCTGACTGCGTGGACATTGAGGGGGTGGAGCGGTGTTAGGGTGGAGAAGTGGTGTGTGTGTGTGTGTGTGTGTGTGTATGTGTGTGTGTGTGGGAGGGGGGGGGGTCACTCCTTAAATAAACTTCATGGGATGAGCGAAAGAGCAGTGTGCCTCTCCCCTAATCCCCGTAACCCTCTCCAGCGCTGTCTCAGTGGTCATTCATCGGCGTGAAAGAGCTCGAGGGGAAGAATAGAGGAGAATGACGACACGATGAGCTGTTCCCGACCCGCATGTCAAAACAAGACGGACGCTCAGAACAACGTTGCGTTTCCTGCGACGCCTCCCGTTGGTCATATAGGATCGTCTGGGAAAACAAGCCGAGTTATCATCGGTGGATGCCTTTCTGTGGTGCTCACTGATGAGATTTATTGATGAGATGAGTTTTTGTAGGAAGTTTACTGTATGACTGTATAGACAATGGGAACAACAGGAAATGTGTTGTAATCTCGTAATGGTTATGTAGCCCGTGTCAGATTTAAAAATATGTAAGAAAACATTCTTATTAATGCTTTTTGTTACTATAGTGTTATGAAAAGGATAGTATGACTTTTTCTTCAGCATGATTATTTTACAGTAGTCTTCATTATAACCATTCACAGTAAATAATGTAACCACTTGATCAGCTAAACAGTGTACCTTAAGTTCTTCAACTTGACCCATATTTAAGAAAGATATCAACACAATGCTTCTCCGATCACAGAGAGATGTTGAAATCAGAAGACACTGGCCATTGCCTCATCTGAGGTCATCGAGAAACAGCCAGCCGGACCATGTCGTCTGTCCTGCTCTTTTCTCATATAGCCTGGTTGAGATTGAGAGTGAGTGTGGAAAGACCTAATTGACTTACAACTTCCAGGGGCATAATCGGCAGTGAAATTAAACTCAAATTGGTGCATTAAACTCTTACTCATTTCAGAAGTGCAGCAAACTCATCTTTCTAGTAAACAAAGGGTTTAAATGCAGTTGTTTTCTCAATTCCAAAGAAAATAGATGTGCATATCTGTCTAACCCTGTCGCCACCAGCACAGCCATTTGGCCGACGAGCCAAAGTGACTGGTAGATGAAAAACATGACCTGCCAAACATATTTTCTACTGGCCAAACACTAAAAAGCTTGTCATAACTATTTTGAAAGTATACAGCTCCCCAGAATGCTGCAAAAAGTTCCATTCGAATAAACGGGCCTTCCTGAAGTCCAGAGGGCAAATCCTTTTGTACTAATGACTGCTGCGGGTTCTATCATTTTCTCTTATCATTCCGTGAGAGTAGTTTGTTCGCCATGGCTTTCGTGTCCGTTGTGTTTTCTACACCATCTGACACTGTCATACATTAGGGAATTTATTCTGTATGTGTCAATGATATATAAATAGTGTTAACAAAAAATCTTCAATGAAAAAGAAGAGGAGGAGGTGTGGCCGGCCCACTTTGGGGGAGTAGAGAAGCCAACCAAGAGCTGAAGGAGTCGCTCCTCTTCCTCCCCAGCAGTGAGCTCCGACAGGAAGAGGCCTGGGCCATGGGCCGGCAAGCGCATGGAAACTTTCCTCCAACCCCATGGGCCTTGGAGAAGAGGTCAGGGCTATCTGGAGCATGTGATATTGGTGAACATAAACACACACACACACACACACACACACACACACACACACAAACACACACACACACACACACATACGCACACACACACACACACACACACACACACACACACACACACACACACACACACACACACACACACACACACATAAACACTCACACACATGCACATAGTCTTTCCATCTCCCCCCTCTCTCTCTCTCTCTTTCTTTCTTTCTCTCTCTCTCTCTCTCTCTCTGTCTGTCTCTCTTTCTCATCATCAGTCACACACAACAGAAAAGTTCTCACACTCCCCAGCCAATGGAGAGATGATGACTTGATGCGAATATGGTCATGTTTGTCTGAGGAGTGAATCTTTATCTCTCTCTTCCTCTGTCTGTCTCTCTCTCACACACTCACACTAGTAATATAGATTTACATCATTATATCAGAATATGTCATGGTAATTTTTTATGATAACACCATATGAAAATAGTACCAGCTTTCAGTCTTGACAGCCAACCAACTGTGACCAACTCCTCTTCCTCGCCAACCCCCATGCTTGCTCCCGCTCTACATGCCCCCCACATTGACATAATAGACTTTCATCAGCTATATTATCAGTATTGTGGATTGATACATTCTATCATAGACAATACTATATGGGACAGATACGCAAATACACATTCTTTCTGTGTATTTGTGTGTGTATCTTTCTATGGGTACAAGGGAGACAGATGGATAGAGAAAGCAAGAGAGCGCAAGAGTGGATGAGTGACAAAGAGAGAGGGAAAAAAGGAGGAAGAGAGGTCAGGTTGGACACGTTTCGGACATGTTTACCCAAGCTGTGAATGGGCTGTCCGGCAGGTTTACGGGCAGTGTGAATAGACCCTTCCCATGTTTGCCTTGCTTCACCCTGCAAGGTCTTGCCCTGCCCTCACCCTCTTGAACCCATCTGACAAGAGACCGAAGGGGGGTCGAGGGTGCACCACAACTGGTTGACCCTGTGAAGAACCGGCTCTTGCTCGGAAATGACTGATGCCTCTGCATATCGCTATAACAACCGCAATCACCCAGGACAATGAGAAAGACATTTTCTCAGGGTTCAAATGGTTTTCCATTGGTTCAATTTTTGCGTCAAAGTTGAAGGGGGGAATAAGTCACTCTTGCTATAAGGCCTGCAAGTGGCCACAATATGCTCAATCATCATCGGGCTGAAGTCAAGCATGGTGTTCAAAAATGAGGTCCTGAGAGAGACGTTTTATATTGAAACGAGTTCTCTTCTGTTTTTCCTGGATGACCGAGTGGTCGGCAGTCCGTATGCATAGTCATCAAAACCCGATAGAGGCAGAACCGTTATGCCATTATCTGAAGAACTCAGCCATGCCACTGACAGCTTCAGTGGTTGGTTCTCAGAGTTCTCATATATTGGGTTTTCAGAGAGGCGAGCAGTTTAGAGGAGGAGAAGCTTTCATGACAGGCACGGATGTGGAGGGATCTGGTGGTTTTTCGCTCTTTCTCGCTTTCTCACATGCACACACACACACACACACACATGGGCCCAGACAACAACAAGGCTATTCATGACACAGGAAGGCTTTGCAGCGCAGCATGTCAGCCTGTGATGGGTTAATCATTATCTTCTCTAGCTATCCTCACTCCCATCCCGCCTCCCAGCTGTGGTGGCCTACCTGTAATTACAGCGGGCATTCCAGCCCTCACTGCCGTCATGACATCATGGCTCGTCATCCTGAAAAAAAAAAAAACATGTTGCTGGTCTATATCAAAGTTGTTTCACATGTGCTGATGTGTAGGCTACTATATCTAGTTCCTTATTTCATTTCTTAAAGCAGTACGAACTGAAGAACCCTAATTTCCTTTCTTTCTCTCTCTCTCTCTCCATACATGCGAATGTGTTTCTGTTAGTGTCTAAATAAGCTAATTATGGCGAAAGAGGCAAATTGGTGTTGAAAATATATATAATTGCTTTGTGTTTACAAGTGAGCCTCCAGCTCCAGCTCTCGGTTAATAGTTTCACTGCTCCCCTCAATGTATGCGCTCCGCCACATTCCTGCCGTTCCTTCCCCAGGTCAGGACGCTCCCATGGGCTCTGTGATCAGTTTGAAGTTGGGAAATTCACCCCTCTCTGGCACAGAGCGCCGGGGCTTGCTTTCTGGGAACGTGCGCTTTTCTCCACATAATCCAAACAATCATCCGCGCAAAAGAAACAGATTGGATTGTTTTTGTTATTCATATAATAATACCCTCTCCGACTTCCTCCCCCGCTCCACGGATAACTGCGATTAGAGAGTGACTAAGATACAATGTGATGCAGAAAGCTGCATATGAATCAGTTCAGAATCATTAACAACGATGGATCTCTCGTTAAGTTTATATGTCTTTGAGTGAAACCGTTTATCAATTCTACTCTTTTGGTGAAATAACTTGTAGGAATGTTTGCCTTGCGCGAAAACGTAATTATGTTTTACGCGAAAAGATCCCAAAACAAGATAGTGAAAACAATGTTGGTTGACACACTGACAGACAGACACAACTAGGACAAGCGTGTAGAACTGGACCAGCGTGACGTTTACCTCAGGAGGCGCGGCAAATTCGTTGACTGGAGTGCGCTTCTGTGGAGGAGTTGAGTCGAGAGTGCGGAGACAGAGGCTGGAAGGGACAGCTGGAAAGCGCAGTGGGAGCGTTCGAAGTGCCGCTACACTCTGACCAATTGTCAGGGAGCGACTTCGGATTGCCTTGAAAACTATTTAAGGATCTTTGTAGCAAAAGCTCGCTTGGAGAAAAGAAGACAATAAACAGGAACATAGTGCATTGACAATGGAGAAGCATAAAGGTATGACAGCCATAATTCATGCATTACATGACACTAGCAAACATGAAAGAGGAAGGGAGAAAGAAAGGGTTAAACAAACTGGCTTACGTTTTTGGTAGCCTATCAGTTTCAAAAGTTTTGTGAGTGAATAATTGTTACATGAGCTAATTTTGCTTGTGTGTTTTTCACTGTTTTTTGCATTATACCATGCTGTGAAACATTGTTCATCCTATTGGCACCCCGCTTACTGCAGAGATACGTGACAGGTTTTGAAAACCCAAAAAAATCCATTCATCATATTGGCCAGCAGTGGGGTAGCCTATGAATATTTCATTGACCAAGCGATGATGTCTGAGGGAATTTTGTCTGAGTAACTTCAATAGCCTGCGTCCTCGACTAGTGCTTCACACACCCTTCCTTGGAAATGCATTGGAAGTCTCTCGCTGCTTGTTATGCCTGTCCACTGGTTTTAATACTGACAACATAGGAGTGTACTGTACTCCTCGCGAAATAACACGACACTGCTTTTCTCGTCAGGATGAATTATAGGTGTTGAAAGTAGGGTGTGTTGGATATAAACTAGCTGCAGGTGGGCGGGGGGGGGCTGCTTGCAATGAATTGTCAAGTAGGCTACTCTCAAAGGCTGCTGTAGTTTTGGCTTGTAGCCTATAATCACTCACAGTCGCAGACTCTCTGGTTAAGTTCTGACCATCTGTGTCTTGTGTTCGTTTGTTCATTTGTTTCGGTTGTGCAGACATGTTAACTTAGTCTAGCATATTCTGCGCAGTTTAATCACAGTTTAATCGATAGGTGATGCCTACTTTTTGACGAAGAGTGTTGATTTATGACACGACCTGACATGACATTAAATGGCAATTTAGTAATTTGTGTCCTAACCGTTTTAGTGACAGACGTATAGCCTGACAGTACTGATCACAGGGAATAAAAATAGCCACGTTAATGTCTAGTTCACTCTTGTTCCATGTCAGGTCGCTCTTGGCCTCCCAATTTATTGGTTCAGACACACTGATGGTTTTCTCAGTCTGGCAACAGGCCTAGTAGGAGGATGTGTGTCCACAAGAACGCAATCAGATAAAATGAAATTCACGTGGCCCCTGTGGAAAAGTCACCGTAAATATTTACAGCCTCGAGCTCAACTCTTCATCTTTCTCCCCGCGGGGACGAGTGTGTGTATTTGTCATCTGTATGTTTTCCGACTCCACGTTTTGAATCCCCCCTTGTCTGGCTAATGGTAAATAAATAGACGTTTATTTAGAGCGCTTGCTGGGGATGTTCCCGGTTGGAACAATTGTTCCGTTTAAAGATTCCTTGGATGCCTGCGGCTAGCTTTTTATTCTGCGGAATGTGAGACCTTAATATTGTTTCGCAAACTGATGGCTTAGCATGGGGAGGTGCGATAAGCCTTTGACAGTGTAGTAGAAGCGGAGGCAGGAAGTTGAGGTCGTCAGCCTCCGGGTGGAATGCAGCCATGTAACATCAAGTAGTCCATACGCCATGTTATTATTGCCAGTGATGGATGTGGGGAATGTCCCCCCACGGTGTCAGGCAGTATGATGACGACATGATCACATTGGTCCAAAAGGTATGATCACGTTCTACTATTTCTCCAGAGAAGCTCATGCATTGGCATATTATCATGATGTGAAAGAAGTCTGTGCCTGACTGTTCACACAACTGTCCATCAAGACTCCACACAGGTGGATGAACACATGACAAGTGACGGTAGCTCAGAGCTAGCATGCTTAGGCCTACTTCTGCTTGAGTTCAGGTAAAAGTATGAGGTGGTTTGCCAGATAATTGGTAGATAGTGAAGAACAATACCTCAGTCTGACACCAAAAAAGAGAAGGCTGGCACATATGAAACTTTTGGTTCTTTATATGTTGTTCCTCTCTTGACTGGAAAACAATGCACAGCTGTCCATCTGCTTCTGAACAAAAATGGAGGTTTGTCATCATTCATCCACTCACAAGCCTGCAAACAAAATCCATAACTCCAGTGCTTCCCATGGCCTGATAAGTCTTATCCTGTGCCCCTACCTCAATCATAACTGGTTTGTAATTCAAACCACATGAAGATGTTCTGAACATCTTGTGCAACAAGTCACCCTATGACTTTAAACTAATTTAGCAAAAACTCCTTGGCAGGTAGGCCTACAGTAAGTCATTTGGTCATTTTCATACCGTTATCCATCAACTGGGATCCGGAAACCTCCCTCAACTTTCACCATGTTCTAGATTATAAGGTCAGTTTTCATATGAAGTTCAGGGTGGTCTGTTGAATTACGGTTGAGGAAACTCCTCAAAAGTGATGCTGAGGAAAACAATGGAACACAATGTGAAGACCAACACTAGGAGACATTTAGAAGATACTGCTATTACTGACTTATAAACTTGCACCAGACCATTAGAATGCATCTCTCTAAATGTGTCCATCAAGATACCCATTACATAGCTGAGTAGGTTTCACAAGTTCAAATGAAGAGGACTGTGGTTTTTCTGTTTTACCGCTTCAAAATAATCCACCCACATTATCAAAGATTTTTCTTCATAGGTCTATTACAGTGTTTGTAGTGGTTTTGATATAAGAATGTGCCTCGTAGAACAGCAATCACCCGTGTTCAGCTTTGTGTTCAAATTGTGTTGTGGTCACAGAGGCTGCTGAGCAAAAATGGCCTCTCTCTCGAGACTGAAGGGGGGTGGGGACATGTGAGTTTTTGTTTTTGTGAGATAACAGAGTGAGGGAGTGTAACAGACAGGGAGAGAGAGATGGAACGAGGGGGAGAGAGGACTGGCAATAGGGTGCCACATTGGAGAGAAGTGTCTCATTCGTCCCCTGATAAACAGTGAGTAGGGGTGGCATGTTTTCCACAGGCTTTGTGGTTTGGCGTTTGTTTGCCAAAGGGCAGCCCACCATATTGACACTCCCTGTACTCGTGACAGTGTTGTTGATAGATAGGCTAATAATTAATGCCAGCGTTTGTGATGAAGATGATTTGGGTCTTTGACATATCAGTGAAATGAGTTAGATGATAAATGTCATCTACAGAGGCATCTACAAAGGGCTTTCAAACTTGCCTGCTGAAGGATGTCCCCCTCTTGAAGTGAAGTATAACTTGTAAAAATATCTTCTGATGGAATCACATTAGTAGCACTACTGAAGTTAGGAAGCATTGCTAAAGAGAAGGAAGAGAAGCCTTTGAAGAGCCATAAAGGAAAGCCAAACAAGCTGAACTAAGGCCGAACGCCAAGAGCGAGACAGACCCCGCTGATGGATAGCTCTCCTGTGTCATCTGTGTGCTTACAGAGGCAAATCCATGCTACATTACTGTAGCCAGGTGTGTCCAAGCAGCACCTCTTCCCACGTCTTTTTGGGGGGGGGGGGGGACGAGGGGGTTGGTTGGTGGAGGAGGTGGCGGGTGGGGAGAGGTGGAATCGAAATCCATCCTCTGTGAGCTGTTTCTTTTCTTATCCCGTCGATTTCCTCCTCTTCCGACCTCCTCCTCCTCCTCCCCCATTTTTCTCGGCGCTTCAAAGGAGGGAGTTTTTTTTTCTCCTCTTCTTCTTCTTCTTTCTGGGGAACCAGATCTCACTCCGGAGAGAGAGGCCCGGGCCCTGATACCACTGAGTTTCCTGACCCCACCCTCAGGTTCACTCCAGGGCCCGCGCCAACTCTTCTGCCGCCGCGACCGCCACTGCTGATGGTGCCACTTTGACTCCTGTTCAGATTCCCTAAAGTAAGAGAGGGAGAGAGAGAGGGAGAGAGGGAGGGAGGGAGGGGAGGAGAGAGGAAAGGAAAGAGGCGAAGGGAGGGGAGAGGAAAGAAAGAACAGAGAGCTTTTGGGGGGGTGGGAAGAGAAGAAGAAGAAGAACAGAAAGAGAGGGCAGAGGGGGGAAAAAAAGAGAAGAGGAAGGGGAGAGCGCGGGGTGAGCGAGTGTGAGACTCCCCGACGCCCGCTGCATCTCAATAAAGACACGGCGCGCACGAGGAGGGGAGAGGCGCTCCAAAGACAGCGCTCAGGAATGGGAGGATCAGCAGTTTCCCTGGCGCTCCCTCTCTCCGTTGCGCCACGGAGGGAGAGAGAGAGATAGACACAGAGCCAGAGAGAGAGAGAGAAAGGAGAGGAAGGGAGGGAGGAGAGTATCCATCTCTCTGGATCTGCCGTAAACCCTCTTGCTCAAAAAGCCTGCTGCCCTCATTACATCCACATCTAAAGCCAGTCAAGTGGGACCCAGCTCTCATTAGTATACAGCCGTCCATAGAGAATCCCTGGGAGAGTGGGAGCAGGAGAGAGGGAGGAGAGGAGAGGAGAGAGAGACAAGAGGGGAGAGAGAGAGAGGGGAGCGATACAAAATATATTCTCTCTGATCATCTCCCAAAAAGCCGCATTGCCCAAAATTTGACAAGGCTGCACCACAGCGTTCATGTTTGCTTGTTGAGTGGGTGCTGATGGTCTGATGTGATCTACTGCACCCCATAACTCTCTGTGGGTGTAAGTGTATGGCCTGAAGCAACACATCAGTTTACACTGTGAGTGTGTGTGTGTTTGTGTGTGTGTGTGTGTGTGTGTGTTTGAGTGAGTGTGTGAGAATATGTATGTGTTTGAGTGAGTGAGTGTGAGAATATGTATGTGTTTGAGTGAGTGTGTGTGTGAGAGTAAGTGTGTGTTTGAGTGTGTGTCTGTGTGTGTGTGTGTGTGTGTGTGTGTGTGTGTGTGTGTGTGTTGTGTATATGTGAGTATGTGATTGTCTGAGTGTGTCTGTGTGTCTGTGTGTGTGTGTGTGTGTGTGAGTCTTAGAAGGCCTTATCAGGGTGCATAATGATGCCCGCCAGTGCGTCGTAATGGTCGCTAGCGCTAACGCTATCAGTGTGGGGGATCTGACCCGACTGAGGGAGAGAGTGTGATTTTGAAAGGGGATGGGAGGGCAGGCTCAGCGAGGTCCCGCCTTATCTCGAGCCTCTGCGGACTTGTTGAAAGGGCAAAGTGGTCGTTTGGAAGTGGACGATTGCATCGTGGCCCTGTAATCGGGGGGTCTGCGGTGGAACGTAAGTGGGCCGAGGTATGCGGTCGCGTGGGAATCGAAAACAAGGCGCGCGAGCCGGCCTGTGCGAGTGCGTCAGTGCTGAGGTCAGTTTCCTTGATTTGCATTTCTCTCCACCCATTTTGGCTCAGGTGAAGTGCTTCACCTTTTTGTTTGAATAAAGTTTTTGATTAACCAGCAAAGATTAGGGTGGTTTTTTTTTTTTTTTTTTAAACCAGGAAATGAAAGAAGGGGAAATTTCTATTAAGGGTGCACTATTAGTTCACAAGCACTTGAGAGGATTAACTCTCCTAAAGCATCAACAATAGATATTTGATATCAGCTTTTGTAAAACGTTTCTTTCCCATGGAGTTTTCATGGCACACAAAACCATGTGGTTTCGTTTCAAAGTTAGTGAAGTTAGTGAAGTCCTAAAGTGAGATGGTTCCTTATAGTTTTATTTGTCAGTGCCCTTTTCTGCACTCCATGTTACCTCTCCATCTTCCTCTTCTGCGTGAGTAGGTGAGTCTGGAGGGTTATTGTTGGAGTCGTTGCAGAGTTTCTCTGTCCGTGTCACATGTTCCACCGATGAGTTGTTTTTAGCGGCCAACATGGACCTGGCCCAGGGTGGATTAACGAAGTCATGCAGCCCTCAAGGA
>NC_085015.1:25095899-25143399 GCF_963854185.1 Sardina pilchardus
GGCTTCAACCACCCACCCACTTGTTGCACAGTTCTCTTTGTTTGGCGTTTTTTTTTTCCGATACATTTTTGGAGCATTTGCGAGCAGAAGCAGTGGCTTTTGAAACGCGCCTGAGGATGGACTGACACGGGTGCCTGGTGCTCCCCACTAAGTGCATGAACCACAGCTGGTGTTCTGGGCGTATTTTGAGTGTCGGACGGGAATAGGGCTTCTCAAATCGAAACCACACTGGACACTAGCGAGCGCCAAAATGCCACCGAAATGCCCTAGATAGCTAAATAGCCGTTCGAAACCAGACCTTTATTTAGACTGATGTGTATTTTGTCCTCTTTTGTGGGGAAACATCTTCAGACACATAGCTTTCTTCTTTTTTTTCCTGCTTTTAAAGAGACACACACTACTCCTAAATGTTTTGTAATATGTCTTCAGCTGAGGATTTATGATTATGTCTTTATCATCATGATGCTTGTCTTTGTTTACCCAGACTCTCTTGGGTGAGACCCAGTTATGAAATGATGTGCTGTGAAACTATGCACTCCAGTAGTCTCAGATGGATCTCACAGAAGTAGTAAACTCAATACAGACTAAATGGGATCACACAAAGTCATGATAGGAGCACGGATATTCCGTTATCAGGATCCTTATTCATTTACAGTAATACCACTGTTTTATTGGAACAGTCTGCTTTGGAAACGCTGTGCATGAATGGTCATGTCAATGCAGCTACAAGGAAGTGAATTGAAACTAAGTGTGAGTGCATATGACTGCAAACTAAGTGTGAGTGCATATGACTGCATACTGTGTGTGTGTGTGTGTGTGTGTGTGTGTGTGTGTGTGTGTGTGCGCGTGTGTGTTTGTAAGTGTGTAAGAGTGTGTAAGTGTGCATGTCTACACATGTGTCTGTGCGTGCGTACATCTGCATGTGTGTGTGTGTTTGTGAGAAAGAGAGAGTCTGTGTGCTTGAGAGAGTAAGAGAGAGAGAGAGCTCAGTCAGAGCAGAGGCAAGCAGGAAGTGTAAACCCTCAACTGAATACTGAGGAAATTCCCTCCTTGGTAAATACTCAGGTAAAAGGCAACTGATACGGCTGCTCCCTTTGTATTGGACACAAGGTCAACAATGGAAAGACAAAGCCTCCAGGAGTAAACACAGGGCACACGAGGCCACAGCTCTTAAACCTGGAGACGAGGAAGTAAGACGCTGAATCTCACTAACTTGCAGACTTTGATGCACGTTCCCGCTAAAATGTGTGAGGGATTAAGGATGTCCAAAGGGAGGCTCTAAGCTTGAAGAAAAAACCCCATCAGTGAACAACGGGAAGGGAAAAGGGAAACGGCAACGGAAAAGTGTTTGCAACAATTTGAGCCCTTTTGAACCCGTACAGCCTCTCAAACTCAATCACTTATCACCGGATGTCAGTTAAATCTTCGTTCAGGGCTTGGACCGCAGGAGGAGGCGTTGGGATTCAGTCAGCGTGTTTCTGCCATCTCCAGACGTGCAATGTCAAGGTGCTAGTGTTTCTATAGGGAAGTGCAAGACTAAATGTTTTCGCCCGATCTGCGGCGTAGCCATCTGTGTGAGAACCCGAGTGAGAACCGTGGCGGAACCGCGGCGGGCCGCCGGCCAAGCGGTAACCAGTGGAAACCCCGGAGCTCTCGCTAGACCACCAGTCAGCTGACGGTCCATTCCCAGGGTCCCTCCCGAGAAGGGCATCTGAGTCAATCTCTGAAAACGCAAGAGGGGGGGGGGTGAGATGTTTGTTGGGAAGAAGATGAGGGGGCCGAATAAGGAGGGTGGGGGCACAGCAGTGTGTGTGTGTGTGTGTGTGTGTGTGTGTGTGTGTGTGTGTGTGTGTGTGTGTGTGTGTGTGTGTGTGTGTGTGTGTGTGTGTGTGTGTGTGTGTGTGTTTGTGTTTGTGTTTGTGTTTGTGTGAGTGTTTGTGTGTGTGTGTGTGTGTGTGTGTGTGTGTGTGTGTGTGTGTGTGTGTGTGTGTGTGTGTGTTTGTGTGAGTGAGTTTGTGTGTGTGTGTGTGTGTGTGTGTGCATGTGTGTGTGTGTGTGTGTGTGTATGTGTGTGTGTGTGTATGTGTGTGTGTGTGTGTGGCGGGGGGTGTGGGGGTGCACATTCTTGGCTGAGTGGGCTGAGAAACGAAGGCATTGGGGAGAAGCCCTGTGCTGGGGGAAAGGCTGAGCGTCTCATTTGTTTGTTTGCACACTGGCAAAATGCTTGGGCCCACATTAAAAGCAAACCACACAACATAAAAACCGTTAGCATCCAGCTAGCGCTAATGATTTGCAGAGAGGGAAAACATGATACTTTTTTTTCTCGCTCTGACGTAACAAACATCTTCGTCTGAGTGTGAGAGCGTGCGTGTGTAGTGTGTGTCAGAGTGTGTGTGTGTGTGTGAGTGTGTGTAAAAACTCTCACCCAGACCTCTAGTATGGTGTGTGTGCGAAGTGATGACGCAGGGCTCCCCATCTGGGCAGCTCTGGCTGACTCAGCAGTGAGGGCACTGCGCTGCTGTAATGGAAGGCTCACAGTGGGGTGCGAAGGCACCGGCCTCGTCTCCAGCAACCAGCACACTCGCGCCCGCAGGCCTGTGTGTGTGTGTGTGTGTGTGTGTGTGTGTGTGTGTGTGTGTGTGTGTGTGTGTGTGTGTGAGAGAGTTTGTGTGTGTGTGAGTTTGTGTGTGTGTATTAAAACTCTTACCCATGCATTCAGTATAGTCTGGGTGTGTCACCCTCAGGGTTCTCTCTGTGTGTGTTGGACACACACACACACACACACATGACACCTAACCCCACCGCACAGGTCAGCTTCCGAGGGCCTTTGATGTGGTCCTGCTTATTATATAGAGACTTTTCTCTCTAGTCTCCTTCTCCATCACCTCCCTCTTTCTCTCTCTCTCTCTCCCTCTCTCTCTCTCTCTCTCCCTCCCTTGCCGCACCTCTTCCCCACATGTTATGATTTCCCCTAAGCTCCCTCTTTAACCTTCCTCTGAAATTCTGGTGAATTTCTCCATCTCCCTCTTTTTTTCGCTCATTCTCTGTCTCCCCCTGTCCCTCTCTTTTTCGCTATATCCGCATCTGTCCGTCCTTCTGGCTTCCCCATGACAGCAGAGAGGGATCAAACAGAGGATAAATATTTTCAGAACAGGGTGAGAGACTTCCAAGCCTTTTCAGAGAGGAGAAAACGACTCCCAAACAACTGCTAATGCAACTAGTTGAGTGGTGCAGTCATATAGGGAGGTTGCCATTGTTGTTACCCTCTCAATATGGCTGACGATTACTGCACTAAAGTGATCGATCATCGGGCGTGTTCCTGCCAGAGACACAGAACTGACAGACTTGTTGGGTGCCGGATTCAGCTGCGCTTAAGCTGCTGTTTAATGAGACTGAACACCCCATGGGAATTTGGCCTAGTTTCTCTGCGCTTCGTCGTCTACACCCCTTCTTTTTGCCCTCTCTCTGTTTCTGTTTTCTCTCTCTCTCTCTCTCACTCTCTCTCTCTCTTGCTGTTTTTCTGTCTCTTCCTCTCTCTGTCTCCCTCAATCTCTCTCCCTCACAGCCTGTCACAGTAAGGAACCGAAGAGCAGGCTCTTGTTTTTGTGTCCCATCGAAGGAGGGAGTGTGTGTGTGTGTGTGTGCTGGGGGTTCGGTGAGGGTGGTGTGTGTGTGTGTGTGTGTGTGTGTGTGTGTGTGTGTGTGTGTGTGTGTGTGTGTGTGTGTGTGTGTGTGTGTGCTGGGGGTTCGGTGAGGGTGGTGTGTGTGTGTGTGTGTGTGTGTGTAGATGGGGGGGGGCGGGTTGACACACAAAGAGCACCCCACAGCATCTCCAGGCAGGCGGGTGGGCGGGCGGGCTGGCGCAGGAGAGAGAGAGAGAGAGAGGGACGGTCTCCGGCTCTTCTGGAGGAGTGGTGTGGGCCGGGCAGCGCCCATTTGGGCAGAGGGACAAAGCGCACCCATTCACCCCGGACTCCCCTACTCCTGGGCCCCCCTCGCTCCTGCCCCCCTCCCCCCTCCCTCCATGCAGCTCTGCCCCCCCCCCCCACCTCTTTGGCCCAGGCCTGACCCTTCCTGCCTCCAGCCGCCTCCTCTGCTGGTTCAGACACACACACACACACTAGAACCTCTCTCATAGTAAACTCACTTTCCCTCTTACGCAGACACAAATACACATTTAAACAGACACAAATATGTACGAACATATGCAAGTGCACACTTGTACACACATACACGTAACCGCATAACCACACAGACTCAAATACTCATACACGCAAATGACACAACCACACTCTCATGCATTGAGATACGCACACGTGCACTCTCAAACACGCGCACGCACACACACACGCGCGTTCACACACACATGTACACGTACACACACACACATGCGTACACACACACGTACACGTACACGTACACGTACACGTACACGTACACGTACACGTACACGTACACGTACACGTATACGTATACGTACACGTACACACACACACACACACACGTGTACACACACACACACACACACACACACACACACACACACACACACACACAGGCAAACATGCCAATTCAGGGAAAGGTCACACACACAATCAGAGAAAGAAAACACAGAGAGAAGGAAGGAGGGAGAGAGAGAAAGAGAGAGAAAAAAAAACATCAGCACAGGATATGATGTGCAAACTCATGGCCGCAACATGTAAGACACACAACAGAACGGTTTTGTATTCGGGAATTCTTCTCAAATCCTGAAATCCAACACGGCTCCTCTTGAAAATCCCTCCGGATTGCGCACGGATTCCCAATAAGGGCTCCTTTCAAAGGCCTTCATTTTGAGCGGCCCGAAGTCTCGTACAGTACGTGCACGAAGGAGCGCATGTGACTTTCGACCCTTCGGTGGAATGTGTTTTTGAACGCTGACCGACCGGGGAGCTAATGTCATAAGGGAGGGTGAGGTCATCCCAGCGGGATCGTCTGATTGCTCTGACTGCGCGGAACAAGGCAGGTCCATTCTTAAACTGGCCAGACCAGAGAGTGGGGAGGACTTCATGTCTATGGGGCCTCGGAGTCTTTGAGGTAGTCTGGGCATCGGTTCTCATTGAGACTTGTACTCGAGCATACTAACTCTCAGGTGCAAAGAAACAATGAATAGGTGTTGAATAAGTGTAGGCGTAGTAGAATAAGTGCTGAAATGCAATTTGAGGTTTATATTACATAGGGTAGGCTACACTGTTTCATATTACATAGGGTACACTGTTTCATTGTTCTTGAATACTGTTAATTACTTGTTGATTACTTGTTGATACTTGTTATTACTTGATGTTGTTTGTGAATGAGGACACTGACTGGAGTTCTGGCAGCATTATATCCAGTGGATTTGCCCTAATGTCTGTGCATTGATGGCTGTGTATCTGTGAATCTCCATCTATTTATGGTGTGTGTGGGGAGGGGGTGGCAAAGTTTCAGTTTCAGTTCATCTTCTCATAGTGCTGACTAACCTTTCAGGGAACCACGCCATAATGTGTATGTGTGTGTGTGTGTGTCTGTGGTGTGTGTCTGTGTGTGTGTGTGTGTGTGTGTGTGTATTTCCTCAGTGTTGGAGCGGTTGCTGCAGGAGCTGCAGAGGTTCTTGAAGCTGCTGGATGCGGAGAAGTTGAGCGGAAACGCCACAGTTCAGAAGAGCCTCCTCACAGACCTGCTGCAGTCCTACACATCCAATGGTTCATGTGAGTTACAAACACACACACACACACACACACACACACACACACACACACACACACACACACATACACAGACTTTTAATTAGCTGTGGTCATTATATTGTTTACTGACCACTGCCATCACAAATGCATTTGTGCAAAAGCACAAACACACAACACACACACACACACATGCACAGCATTCTCCTTCCCCTGCATATGAACCATCTGCCTATCAGCCTCGTGTTGTTGTTGCAACCCACACACACACACACACACACACACACACACACACACTCCTACATTCACTTTTTGGAGGAGTTCAGTAATTGGCCGACTGGTGTCATGTTTAGTGTGTGCCTGGAGGGCGTCCCAGAGACACCGGGGCTGCTGGCTCTCTGCTTGTCATCTCTCCGTCGTCTTCTCGTCCTCTCGTCCTCTCATCTTCTCATTTGTCATGCTCTTGACTTGCTTTTCATTCCTCCATTTTCTCTCTCTCTCTCTCTCTCTCTCTCTCCAAAAAAGTTTTGTGCACAGCATTCGAGTCATTTTCTTTTCTCACACGCCCCCCCCCCCCCTTCATAATCGTGTAAGCTCTGCAGCGTTTTCACTGTCACATACCACCCCTTTTGTCTCCTCTCTCTCTCTCTCTCTCTCTCTCGTTTCTCTTTGAGAAGTGAACAGGCGATAGAGTGAAAGCAAGCGCGAGCGAGACACAGGCTTCCACGTTCTGGTCTCAGGCTCTGTCGACTTCCTCCCCTGGCTCCAAACTGTATCATTTTCCGAGGCTGTTTTTATCCTCCAGGGAGACTCACTTCCTCTGGAGTAGCGGCTTATAAATAGCCCTCATTTCCATCGCACCAATCCCCCAATCTGTTTTCACTGGAGCAGAAAAACGCGTTCGCAACTCCTCTGTCTCTCCCCTCATAATCATATCAAAGCTACTCGCCTGTGACTTCTGGATAGCCTACCTACTGTACCTCCTTACCTGTTGCCCCCCGCCCACTTACACACACACACACACACACACACACACACACACACACACACACATGCATGCATACACACACACACACACACACACACGCACGCGTGCACACACACACACACACACACTTTTTCATTTAATTAGATTGCTTTTTTGTTTCTTTGGGCTGTGACTAGGAGTTAGTTAGCATAAAGTACATTTAGTTTGAGAGTGATACCTGCAGGGGAGTACGGGTGGGGGATAAATGGAGGAACTGCAAGCAGACAGCGCAAGGCTGTGCTTTGACATTGAGGCGCTGTAGCCATGCTGTTGCAGAGCAAGCAATAAACACACACGCGCACACAGGCACATGCACACACACACACACTCATGCATCAGGACTCCAGCCTGAGGCTCAGGGCTGTGGCAGGACTTTTATTGTGATAGGAGCCTGGCCCCTAACCCTCCACCCCCCCCCCCCCCCCCCCCCTACCAACTCAGCTGCTGCAGCACAGCCTTTGATCTGAAGGTGAAGAGCCAAGACATAGGAGGTGCACTCAGGGCTTAAGAAGAGAGAGAGTGAGAGAGAGAGGAAGAGAGAGGGAGAGAGAGAGAGAGGTCATGTCAAAGATGATGGAGAAAAGAGAAAGACTGAGAGGGAGGAGATGACTAAGAAAAAGAAGTGAGAGAATGAATGACAGGGAGAGAGAGAAGAAGAAGAGAGAGTGAAGCGAAGGAAGGAGGGAGTGTTGAAGAATATGTGTATTGAGGGGCAGGCTGCGGGAGTTAGGCCAGAACATTGGGAGGTAGAGCCAAGAGGCCAAGAGAGACAAACCGAAAGAGAGGAGAGATTTGGGGAGGTGAAGTATGACAGAGAGAGAGAGAAAGAGAGAGAGAGAGAGAGAGAGAGAGAGAGAGAGAACATAGACAGACCTACTTCTGTTCATTCCCCATCTCTGCTGGGAGTGCATGTTTGAGTGAATGAGAGGGGAGACAAAAAGGTTCAACTGCTACAAAGAGCTCGTGTGAAAAGCGAGTCATGTCATTGGCCATAACTCTAAGCTAGGTTCTGGAGGGCATGACAGTCTGTCAGAAGTTTCCGGAGGAAGGTCCTTTGAAGCTACAGTATATTTTCCAAGGAAAAAAATGGAGTGGATCACACAGCAACTCACTGGTGGCCAATAGCTGCCTGAAAGAGTCTCGGTCAGTCTCTCGTGAGGCTTCATGTGTACCAGAGGTCACTGAAGGAAGGGTCAATCACCTAGAAAGAAGAATTACTGTTAAACCTGTAGAGGCCAATAAATTGCAGACATACAGAATTGTAGTTAAATCGTCACTCTCTTCATATCTTAGCGTGCTTCAAATTCAAACCAATTGTTTAAGGTAAAGACAGCAAAGTTTCTTGCCCATGTCAAAAATGTCTTTGTTTTTGTTTGTGTGTTTCTGACAGGTGGGGATGAGGAGTACATTTACATGAATAAAGTCATCGTCGGCCCAGCAGACCGAGGTGAGACAGATCTAATATTGTCAAATGAAGGGCTTAAAAGTATTGAATTTTGTTTACAAAGTCTTGAATTTCATTCACAAATGGTTTGGCATTACATTTGTGAAGTCTTCAACTCCTGTTGTCAGCTTTCAAGGTACTCCACAGGTTTGTCTTTGACAGGGGTGCTTTGTTTCCATGGCATTTTAGTTTTGATGGTTTCATGCTCTCATGTGCCAGCAATACACTGCACACTACACAATGTTTTTTTTGTCCTGTTTTGTCCTCAATTTAAGTGAACCCATATCCTAGCGTAGATATGATATTCTTTCATTCTTAAATGCCCCCTGGATTCTTCTGGAGAAACTGTGTCCTATGACCTGTCAAGAGGGCTCTGTTGCACTTGTTGCAAACATGCTGCATCCTGCCTCTATTTTAAAAATCATCCCACCCTTTTTTTGTACTCTCCATATTCTCTGTGTTCTGAGCTTTTGTGCTCGCGTGCCATAACACTTCCCATTGCTGTCGGAAGTACCAGTGTTGTTTTCAGCGTGGTGACCAGTCGAGGGTGCCAAAAAGTGTTGAACTCACCCTTTACAGCTTCCCTCCACACCATCCCCTTAAACGCACCCCTTCAACCCCCCCCCCCCCCCCCCCCCCACCACCATCACCCCCCCCACCACCCTCCCCCCCATTTCCTGTCTGCTGTCTCCCTAACCTCCCTTTAGCGTCCCCCCCCAAGTTCACCAGACCTCCATCTGAGGCCAAGCTGTTGTATTTAGAGTTGAGAGTCCTCCATGAGGAATGGAGGCCCACAATAGAGAGAGAGAGAGAGAGAGAGAGAGAGAGAGAGAGAGATTCCAGCTTAACACTCATCCACAAAACAAAAAAAACAGTCCTGATCTGCAAAGACGGTCACAGGGAGGACAATCTCTTTGATCAGTCCAGATGAACGAGCCAAGTCATCGCTCGTCCGTTCGGGAAGGCAGCTTTGCCGCGAGACCGAAAGGGGAGGAAAAATCCCTCACTTGTCGTCCGTTTCTTCTCCTTCCTCCTCCCTTTCTTCTCCCCCGTGCCGTGGGGGAGCCGTGTTTGTTTTTCATGTGTTGGGGCGACAAGAGGGAACACCTGCGGGTTCATCGGAACTGTTAGTCATATCCTCCCACACGAGCCCCTGACAGCCAATCCCAGCCAATCTGGTGCAGAGTAATCTCACTTGAAAATGAAGTTATCTGATCGCTTTGGAACTTCTGACGGGCAATGGAATTAGGAAGAGATAGACGCTTATTCTTCTCCACCCACACACCATTACCAAAGTCGTTAAAGCAATTTGAGGAATTAAATACAGTTTAGGAGTGACTGTGCCCATTGGCTGATAGACAAGACCTGGGTAAACATTTTCCTTGGAGCCGGGAACTGTAATGAAAACTATCATGACTAAACACAGCAGTTTGGGCAGAGGAGTGTAGAGTCCAATTGCACAGACATAGGAACACACACACACACACACACATACACTCAGAGAGAGAGAGAGGAGGGCTGGGAGCTGTGAGAAGAGCAAAGACTAGCCTGACCTTAAAATCTGAAAAACATGTGCAAACGCTCATTCACAGGTGTACACACACACACACACGCACGCACGCACGCACGCACGCACGCACGCACGCACGCACGCACGCACCCACACACACACACAGACAGACACACACACACGCACAGTAAACCTCTGTGACATCAGGCTGGCAGTGACGCTACTGTAACCAAGTGACCAAACACACATCTTTGTGTCACAACTTTTCTCATGGGGTTCGCCCTCTTTCAAAATCTTTCAAAAACACCATCTTGCCCGCCCCTCCACACACACACACAGACACACACACACACACACACACACACAGTGCGCTCTCTCCTGCAGTACGGCAGATGGGATCCTTTAGAGAGGAAGTCAATGGAATGCCTGAGGAGCGCAGTTGCGACATGGCCTCGAGCCATTCAGAAAAAAAAGAAACCCCTCTCTCCTCCTCTATGGGTTTCAACAGAAGCAGACACAAACAGACCCTAGACCCGCTAGCCCATAAACGACCTGCAGGCAGCTAATGCAAGAGATGTAAACAGTCGACTCGTTTGCAGTGCTTACATTCCCATGATTCCCCGCTGCAGTGCTTCAGAGTAGGATGTGAACTGTATCCTGTGTTAGGAGTTCAACCCATGAGTCAGCCTAACGAGCCTGTCATGACAAGACATTACTGAGACTGACCTTTCTCTCTCTCTCTCTCTCTCTCTCTCTCTCCCCGTCTCTCTCTCTCTCCCCCGCAGACCACAGAGCTGAGACAGAGGCCAATGGGAAGTATGCTCCCGGCCCTCAGAAGAGTCTTCCAGAGCTGCCTCCACCTCGATCGGTGAGCACCCACCCTCCAGTCACACGATCACCAGTGCCATCGTCACTAACACCTATGATTGTTAAGGCGGTCGGACCAAAATACTTCATCAGAGACCAGTTCCGGGAATCCGGATCTCATGAGGGTGGTCAAAATCCCTCTTTATGCAAAGCAGAGCCATAGACTTCAATGGAGTGGTCACTGCCTCTGCTTTGCTAAAGGGGGATTTTTACACAAACACACACACACACACACACACACACATTAACCTTTGTGTTTTCCGGATTCCCGGAAGTGGCTTCTGGTGAAGTATCTTGCTCCGCCTCATATATTTGCTAACACATGCCCATCAATTCGCCAACATATCACCATCACATGATCAATACACCATCAATGTATCACCTCGACTCCACTCACTACGTGTTAGTGCACGCCTGTCGTGCATTAACATTCTCTGCAGCTGTAGTTCTTTTTTTGAGTGCTTCTTTGGAACACTAAAATGTTAAGTCTAACACCTGCATCGTTGATGCTGTTGAAGGGTGTTGAACTGTTGCATGCATCTGGAAGGGGTTTCATAGGGCCACATTGTAAGATATGATTCACCAGTAATGCTAAAGTCAAAACAATTTTGGCGTTTATTGACTTTATTTCTGAAAGTTGTGAAAAAGTGCTGAAAAAGTGCTGACGTGTCAGAGACCTGTGACTTCTCTTGGGTTTGTAGCGGGTTTGGCAGGATCGTGGGAGGAAGGGGGAAGAGAACGGTCTCCAAACGGATTTTGTCCTTCTCTGCTGGCGTGTTTTTGGAAGTCGTCTTCCCTACAGTGCAGTTTTCTGCTGATGCTGTCATCCGACACGCGCCAAATATTTGTTTTTTAGGGAGGGGGGATTGGGGGGGGGGGGGGACTAGTATCCATGGAGCCCTCAGCGCCCGTCCTGAGCTTCTCCAACGCACATCTGTCTGAACTAGGTCACCACTGTCATTCATCACAAACACACACACTCACAAGTACCTTATCTGAAGGCATTCAACCAGTAGCACCACCAGGAGCTGGTGGTGAATGTAGTATGCTATTAGCGTAGCAGTATGCTATTAGCATAGCGGTATGCTATTAGCATTCATCTCGATTAGCGGTTTGTAAACCTTCCCCATGTGGCTACAAGTTTGTCATATATGACTGCTCCCCTTATCTGGTTCTCACGCTGGTTTGAAACACCCCCACCCCACCCCACCCCTTCCTTCTTGTCCTTTAGGTTGTTATTACTTTTATGGACCGCACTGCAAATCACCACGAACATTCTCCCATCCGCAGGTTAGCAAGGGCTGCTGACAGCTTGTAAATCCCAGCCCTTTAATATGCAGAGCAATGCACAGCAATCAGCGGCGGAAGGCAGGGTATTAATCCTCCTCTCCAGCGTGATAAAAGAGAGGAGAAGAAAGAGAGGGAAAGGAGGGAGAGGTGTGTGTGTGGCGAGGGGGAATGGGGCGGAGAGCTAATGGGAGACGCGCGGGGAGGGGAGTTGATGATGGGTTTTCTCTCGGAGTGAAACGAGAAAGTGAGACGGAAGGAACGTGTTGAAGAGACGTGGAGAGAGAGAGAACAAGAGAAGAGAGAGACAGAGGCTCTGCTCCTGATCAAGAGCAGCTGCTCCAGCGGTTTGGGAGGTGTGTGAGAGCCGACTGGAAAAGCTGCTGCTGGAAGTGTGTGTTCTTGTGTGTGTGTGTGTGTGTGTGTGTGTGTGTGTGTGTGTGTGTATGTGTGTGTGTCTCTGTGTCCGTGTGTGTGAGTGTGAGTGTGTGTTTGTGCACGTATGTGTATAGTGGTTGAAGTGGGCAGGTACTCACTGGAACACACTTGATGAACTTGAGGAACGTTTGATTAGACTCCGTGCCGTTGCGCCATGACCTGACAGTGTGTGCATGATCCGTGCTAGGCCGTTTCAACGTTTAATGGCTAAGCATCAGATATGGCAAGCCATCTGCAATTAGAAATATGCCTACAAACAATGCAACTACAAATATTGATAATACAGTGAAAATAGAGTTAAATGTCATGTACAACGTTGTCTTCAATTGAAAAGAGCAATGTTTTCAACCCCTGGTTTGGGCATTTTGTTCCCTTTATTTTCTTCTCGGAGTACACTAGAATGCTGTATTTACAAAATAAAATCTCCAGAGTTGTTCTCCTGGGGATGATGCCCCCAGACCCCCCTGTAGGGGTTTGCTTTGCAAATATGTAACCTTTTTCATCCCTACTCAGTTTGCAGGTCTGTAAATACACCTAAGCAGTAAGCACACTGTGATTCATCACCAATGTCTCTTAGTATATTTTATTCACAGTAAAGAGTAAGAATATAATAGCCTATTTGATGTCTCGATACCAACTGATACATTTGCTAATATCGACACACTGTATGATACATGTGAATGATGAGTACTACTCAACCACTGATTGTGTACAGGCATGACTTCTCACTTGTCATTGTGCAATGTCTGGATGCATGTGTTTGTGCTTGGGGTGTTTGTATGTGTGTGTACACACAATTATGTACAAAGCACAGATGTACTGTACAGTACTGTGTGTGTGTGTGTGTGTGTGTGTGTGTGTGTGTGTGTGTGTGTGTGTGTGTGTGTGTGTGTGTGTGTGTGTGTGTGTGTGTGTGTGTGTGTGTGTGTCTGTGAGAGAGAGAAAGAATTTGGTGCATAGATGCCAAAGAATGTTTCAGTTGCTCAAACTCTCACAAAAGAATGTACAAATGTGTTTAATAGTCCAAGTGCCAGATTCCAAATCATGTTGATTTGAACAAAGGACTTGTTTCTGATGGTTTATATGCATGTCAGGCAAAAAAGACAAACAGCACAGAAACAAAGCATACCAAAGACTTTGTTGTCTCAGAGAAATGTCTGTTCACGACCTTCAAGGTCAGCCTCCACTGCAGCTTCTCCATCGTGGTCCTCCACGCTGGTCAAGCTGTCTGACCTCTGTGTTGACCCCTTCCTGGGCAGTCTGAGCAGACAGGTCCACAGAGATCCACTCTTGGGGAAGCCGGTCATCTCCCTGCGGTTCCTCCAGCCTCTGGTGCTGACGCTGAACTCCATGGTGACCGATCGCTGGACGGTCAACGCCGAGTCTCCTCTGATGACCGCGGTGAAGAGCATCCCTTTGCTGTTGATGTACTGACCGGGCAGGGAGCTCCATTGACCGGTCGTAATGTTATAGCATTCGATCAGACAGTGCAGGAAGTCGTCGCATGGCCCGTTGCGCATGACGTACAAGTTGTCTCTGTGCGCCACCATGTAGTGGCCGTAGCTTTGCGGACGCACCAGGGTGGTGAGGAGCGTCCACTCGTCCTTGACCGCGACGTACTCGTAGATGTCGGTGATGTCCGGAGGCTTCCAGAAGCACACGAAGATCCTACGCCAGCACACGGTCCCCGCTGCTCCTGCTATGCGTCTCGGAGCGTGCTTTATGAAAGACCAGGAACCTGCGGCCACGTCGAAGGCCTCGGCCGATGACATGGTCTGCCAGGCGTGCTGACCCCCCACTGCGTACAACTTACCCTCCAGGCCGAGGAGCGTGAAGTCGTAGCGAGATTGTGTGGGGCCTGGTATTTCGCACCAGGAGTTTGCGAGCGGGTCGTAGCAAAAACCAGCGTCCACTGTCACCTTATTGACCCCCACCACACCTCCGATCACGTACAAACGGCCGTCCAGAACGGCCACGCCAGCCATGGAGGTGCTGGCGGGTACCGGCAGGTCGGTCAGGAACTTCCAGACGCCTTGCTCCTCGTCCAGGTGGCACACGGTGCGGTAAGAGTCCTGCAGGATCTCCATAGAGGGCGTGTGAGTGCCCAAGGCTATGAAGGAGGCTGGCGTGAGCGAGTCAATGTAGCTGAGGATGTCTGGGTGCAGGGACTCCTCTGCCGCCCACTTCAGGTCACGGTAGGAATCGCGAATGAAAGTGGCGGCGCTCGAAAACAGCTTGTGTAAGCCATATGTCGCTGCCGCTTGGCACAGCAGCAAGCAGTTATCAGTGTCCAAAATGTCGACCAGGTGACTCTCTAGCGCCTCCACCTGGAGGAACGCGGCGCACTCCACAGCCTGCAGCAGCTGATCAGCATCCGGGATGGGGGGCTGCTCCCCTCTCGCCACGGCCAGAGCCACCAGGAACCCCGCCGGATGCAGCCCACCTTGCAGGTAAAGCTCATCTGTGCGGCTGTCCCGCATTCCAGAGCGAAACAGTCCGCGGAAGTACGCGCAGCTATCTGCTAGCAGGGTCCGGTCCACCGTGAAAACACAGCCCTCCACATGTACCCTCAAGGGCCCTGCCAGCTCTTCCCCCTCCCCCAGTCCCGAGGCTCCAAAGTGGGGCACGGTGTCAGCCCCGGGTCCTGGGCAGCTGGTGAGAAGGGGCTCCATGGAAGGGGAAACCCCTGCAGGCTGGGGCCAGTAAGCCGATCGGCGCTCTCCGCTGGAACGAATGCCAGGACAAATTTTAGAGGTCTTAAGAGAGTTCCTGGTGGGAAACAGAGTAAATAGAAGGGTGCTGAGTGTGTGTTGTGGTACCAAATGTTTGTTTGTCCAGCGTCACATAGCCGGGTCCCTTGGCAGTAAAGGTGAGCTAAAGATAGAAGAGTCAGGGTGAGTGGCCAGAGGTCTCAGAACTGGACCAGACACTCACATGACCACATACAGGAAATACACCTTGAGTATAAAACCACACACACACACACACAGAAACACAAACAAACACGCATATTGTAAAAAAAAACACAAAGATACCAAATCAGACTCTTGGATGTTTTATTACACACCCTCACTGGTTGAGCAACATTATGTATGTTTTTGCAAATGTATGGTATATTCTGTAAGAAGCTAGTTTGTATAAAAATGATGATAGGATTTGGTCGCGTGTAGACGAGATAAGCACACCATGTTGTTCCCTCTAAATGTTGTACCCTGGTATTCATCGTGCAGTTTTGTGCTTCAGGTTGGAAACCTGTGAGAATCTTTAAAAAACCCAGCCTTTACAGCAGAATTTGTCAACTGTATCACCAGAATAAGTTAGTAATCAAGCTACCTAGATGGGTATCTTTGCAATATGTGCTGTTGTTTGCGTTTGTTAGCCATCCACTAGTGAGCATGCTAATTTGCTACAAAACACAAAGGTCTTTTTAACTCCATAAAGGATGCTCCTCGATTTATTTGATCCAAAGCAACAGTAGTAATTGTTGTCGCTGTTGTAGTGTGTGTCTGTGCACAGTTGTGTCGTTATGGCCAGAGTTGATGTGCATGAATGATATTCTTGAGTCAGGGCCAGAGAAACTCTGAGTCACTCAGACAGGGCTTACAAAAACACGTAGAAATATGTTTATTCATGAATCCGAAATGGTTGCTTTACAAATCGTATTGAATATCTGATCGCCTCCACATCCTGTCAGACAAAAGAAAAGTTTGTTTTTAATAAGAGAATGATCCTCTAACACTCAAGACCATTCTCTTTTACTTCTTGTTCATCGTTTTCCTCCACGTTCCCTGGTTTCGGAGGCTCCTCTGGTAATCCCTTCCTGGGCAGTCGGAGTAGACAAGTCCATAGCGATCCGCTCTTCGGGAAACCGGTCATCTGCCTTACTTGCCTCCACCCTTGCATGCTAACGTTAAACTCGACGGTGGTGGCTCGGTTGACCGTGAAGGCCGAGTCTCCCCTGACCACGGAGGAGAACAGCGCCCCCTTGCTGTTCATGTAGTGTCCCGGCAGCGTGCTCCACTGGCCCGTGGTGATGCTGTAGCAGTCGATGAGGCAGCGCAGGAAGTCGTCGCCGTGGCCGTTGCGCATGACGTACAGGTTGTCCCGGTGCGCCACCATGCAGTGGCCGTAGCTCTGGTGGTGCACCATGGTGGTGACCAGCGTCCACTCGTCCGTGGCGGGCACGTACTCGTAGATGTCGGAGATGTCCGGAGGCTTCCAGAAGCACACGAAGATCCTGCGCCGGCATACGGCCCCCGCGGCCCCCGCCACGGGTCTCGGCGTGTGCTTTATGAAAGACCAGGTCCCCGACGCCACGTCGAAGGTCTCGGCAGAGGACATGATCTGCCTGGAGTGCTCACCTGCTATCGCGTACAACTTACCCTCCAGGCCGAGGAGCGTGAAGTCGTAGCGAGATTGAGCTGGACCCGGTATGTCGGTCCAGGAGTTTGTTTGCGAGTCGTAGCAGAAACCAGCGTCCACCGACACTTTGCTGACCCCCACCACACCTCCGATCACGTACAGTCGTCCGTCCAGAACGGCCACGCCGGCCATGGAGGTGCTGGCGGGTACCGGCAGGTCGGTCAGGAACTTCCAGACGCCTTGCTCCTCGTCCAGGTGGCACACGGTGCGGTAAGAGTCCTGCAGGATCTCCATAGAGGGCGTGTGAGTGCCCAAGGCTATGAAGGAGGCTGGCGTGAGCGAGTCAATGTAGCTGAGGATGTCTGGGTGCAGGGACTCCTCTGCCGCCCACTTCAGGTCACGGTAGGAATCGCGAATGAAAGTGGCGGCGCTCGAAAACAGCTTGTGTAAGCCATATGTCGCTGCCGCTTGGCACAGCAGCAAGCAGTTGTCAGTGTCCAATATGTCAGTCAGGTGACTCTCTAGCGCCTCCACCTGGAGGAACGCGGCGCACTCCACAGCCTCCAGGAGCCGATCAGCATCCGGGATGGGGGGCCGCTCTCCTCTCACCACGGCCAGAGCCACCAGGAACCCCGCCGGATGCAGCCCACCTTGCAGGTAAAGCTCATCTGTGCGGCTGTCCCGCATTCCCGAGCGAAACAGTGCCCGGAAGTACGCGCAGCTACCTGCTAGCAGAGTTCGCTCTACGATGAAAACACAGCCCTCCACACGTACCTTCAAGGGCCCTGCCAGCTCTTCCCCCTCCCCCAGTCCCGAGGCTCCAAAGTGGGGCACGGTGTCAGCCCCGGGTCCCGGGCAGGTGGCGAGGGGGGGCTCCATGGAAGGGGAAACCCCTGCAGGGTGGGGCCGGTAAGCCGATCGGTGCTCTCTCCTGGAACCACTGCCAGGACAAATTTTGAGGGTCTTCAGAGGGTTCCTGCCCAGGAAGAGTGGCAAACAAAAGAGCGAGTGGAGTGTGAGGAGAGTGTGTGTGTGTACAGGCGGTGTGTGCAGCGTCATATCGCTGCAGCCCTCCTACCCTGAAATAGAGTCGGACTAAAGATAGACATGTCAGTTGCACCCTGCCGTGTTGGTGTTGGTGTTGGGGGGCCTGCAACACGAGCCGCTGCTCACATGCAGACGTGTGTGCTCTATGGCATAGTGACTGTGCAGACAAACACTCACTCTCATAGACACACACACACACACACACACACACACACACACACACAAACAAACACAAACTCTGACATGCACACATACAGGAAATGCACCTTCAGTAGCTTATAAAACCACACACACACACACACACACACACACACACACACACCGACCACACACACACACACACACACACACACACACAAACTCTGACCTGCACACATACAGGAAATGTACCTTCAGTATAAAACCACACACACACAGACACACAGAGCATAGAGGCTCACATACACACTCCTACGCACATACTTTATTACCTTCGCTTCATGGTTAACCACAGAAGGGGTAATAGACATATCTATTGACTATAATTGCGACCACAGTGATAAAAATGAAGCCGTGCTACTCAGCGGCCATATTGCTATAATTACATTTATTAGTGTACCATTAGTGCAACATGCCTGCATTGCTATAATTTGTACCACTTTATAACCATCTGACCGATGTATTCATGCCTATTGTGTTGTGTGTTTTATAGAGAGATATAGAGCAGGTCGGGGTGAATTTATAGTTGGCTTCACATTCACTTGCATGATTAAAAACACCCAAGCCATCAAGTACTCATGCCTCTGACCGATCCAAGGTCAGAAGCATTAGCGCCAGTCCACTCACCAGCTGCTATTTTCCACATATGTCCATATGTAAGGTGTCAGCGCTGCAGTGCAATTTCATCTTCATTACAGCTGTATCACTCACTTACATTAAAACGACCACATTACAGTATACTGCATTACAGCCATTAGCTGCTGTATGTGCGTCTACAATGTGCGCTCCATATGCTGTTAATACATTGCGTGGCTTGTGCCAGATAATACAGCAATATCTGTGATGGGAAAGCATTGATTGACCTCCTGCTTTGAATTTATTTTCATTCATCTGTGGCCCTGTGGAGCAATCCCACAGATGAGAGAGCGGGGAGTTGGCTAACATACTGTACACAAGTTGCTAATAATGTTCCCGAGAAGAAGATAAAGCGATAGCGTCGCATACCGCCCCTGCCAAATCCCTTCTGATAGATAAACAAATGTAAATGTGAATGGGGTCGAAGGAATGTTTGCACAGCGCTAAGAGCCAGTCGGAGGAAGCGCGCTGAGAGCGCTGGGCTACGTCCGCGAAGGAAATTCTCTGGAAACTCCATTTGAGATGCGTCCTTTTGGGGGCCGTCTGCTGCAGTAGGAGTGTGTTCCTATGGCCACATGCACGGCTGCCCTTCTAGCAGAACATACGTACCGCTGATTAGCGCTATCAGCCGCTAGCCTCCCGCTAACCCTCCAGGCGTTCGGTCCCAGTCGGGCTATGTTTGCTCGGCACTGGAGTCTTGGCATGGGAACCAGGGATTTTCCATGTTTCTGGGTGTCCGTTTGGTTTCTTTCCCACTCCTTTTTTTCCTCTTTTTTTCCCTTTTTGGTTCTTTTTTTCGCCTCTTTTTCCCCCTCCCTTCTCCCAGCGCAGGCTGTCTCTTCGACATTATTCATGCCTGACTCCTTAGTCGGCTTCTTCCTCCTCCTCCTCCTCCTCCATCTCAGCACAAGTTTCCATGGAGATTAAGGATTATGGGGTGGGGGTCACTATGGAAACAGAGTCTGTTTAGACAATGAGGGGTTGGGGGGACCCTGCAGTAGATAGAAGGACACTTAGTGTTCTGCAATATGATTTACTGACTGCCTAACAGTGCGCTGGGCCACTTCATTCTTTGGGGTCAAGTCTCTACATGTCTGGGCATGTTTAGTGGAAGTGAAATTAAATAAAATCTAATAATTGGACATTTTGCCGGCCTGGTATTGTCCTATTTTGGATGTTAATTGATGTTAAACAAATGAGAGGCTGTATTAACAAGTGGAAACAGTGGGTTTCAGGTAGACAGAATTGTTTTGGCAGTCTAAAGGCTGTGTTGAGCTGTCCAAATGTCCAAATCCCCACGCTCTCACGATCATGAATACAGTGCATTCAGACACACACACCGACATGGATTCTCTCGCTTTCTCCCATGCACACACACGCACACACACACACACACTCACAGACACACAGACACACATGCATTTGTATGTCAACAGATGGTCTGGAGATCTGGCTCATCATACTGACCTTTGGTCCCAGGCAAAGAAGCAGCAATACAGAGACTGAGAAAGAGAGAGAGAGAGCCAGAGAGAGAGAGGAAAGAAAGAGAGAGAAAGAGAGAAAGAGAGGGAGGGGGAGGGTTGGGGGGATGTAGGAGGAGAATGGTTTGGTATGCGTATGCTGCTGTTCTAATCACACACAGATGCCTTCAGTCTAGCGTATGTTTTCTGTGTTTGTGTACGTGTGTGTGTGTGTGTGTGTGTGTGTGTGTGTGTGTGTGTGTGTGTGTGTGTGTGAAAGTGTCAGGGAGTGGGAGTGAGCTTGGGAAAGCTAGATTAGGAAAGTGATGATAAAAACAGAGTTTCTGCTAAATTTGTCTCTTGATATTCTACGGTTGCTGAAGGGGACTGCAGACGCATCAGATACCCCTAGAAACACTTGTGCTGTAACTGAGCCACTCACCATTAGGTTTCAACTTGTTTTGGATTACGTCACAACTTGAGCATGACAGAGAACATGCACATAAACAGGCACACACACACACACACACACACACACACACACACACACACACACACACACACACACACATATGCACTACATGCACACACACGCCCCTCACATAAAGTCACACACACATAGACACACACACATGCACACACACGCCCCTCACATAAAGACACACACCCACACACTGGAGACAGTGAGTCAGCATTACCTATCCTGATGAAGCAATAAGATAACTTTCACTTATAGTCACAACATCTCAAGCATGGACATGCATGTGTGTGGGAGTGTGTGTGTGTGTGTGTGTGTGTGTGTGTGTGTGTGTGTGTGTGTGTGTTGAAACCATTAGTTGAAACACTCAGCTGTGGCTATGTGTGTCTCGGGTCCACTGCAACATGTCACCTCCACCGGGAATAAAACGTTTCCCCTGAAAATGAGAGAGCCGTGCTTATGTCATACACGGGTGACAGAAAAGTCTGAGCCAGATGAAATTATTAAAACAATCTCACCCCTTTTTATGAATTCTCACTGCCAAAAACACAAGCGTGAGTGATTGCCAAAAAGTGGAGTGAGGTATTTCCTGTGCCAAAGTTAAACTTAACAACCTGTCATCAATCAGCACTGAACTATGTAGCAATTCATAGAACATAGCTTCTTTTCCCGTGATAAGGTCCTCGTTATTTAATTTGGATTTGATGATGACGAACTCGATAACATTAAGATTAACAGCCATTTTCTAATATTCAACCGTGTGTTTTGACGAATCGTCGAGCTTTCCAGTGTCCAGTCATCATATTAAACGCACTGTCAGATTTCAGGTGTGTTAATAGAAGCGTACCTTTGCGTACGGGTTCCTCGTATTCCTGTTGAAATACATGTGTCCATCACTAAGATGTGTGAATTTCCCCTTGGGAATCAATAAAGTATCTACAGTATCTATCTATCTATCTATCTATCTATCTATCTATTGGATAGTCTCTTCCCTATCAAAAAAATCGTATCAGATTATCCACAGACGTATGTTTTGAATATCTCATCAAAGGCCGAGAGGGATGTGCTTAGTCAGGATGTACACAAGGTTGCTTGAGCTTAAAGGTTTGGGGATCACTGTTATAGATCACTGCTATAAGCACCAGACCATTTCTCATGGAGGAGAGGAGTGAATGTGGAGATGTTTTGTTTATTTTGAGAGACTTGAGTCTGGGATGTCAGGCGCTGGAGACCTCACTTGGGAGGCGTCCGCCACCGGACTGCAGCTGGTTTTGGGATGCGGACGAGGACGGCTGGCGCGGCGGTGGGAACGCCGCCTGTGGCGTTGGCCCCGGGTGCGTGTGGTCACCGCGAGCGACGCTGATTTAAAGGCGGGCGGGCGGGAGGGGTGGAGGGGTGGAGGAGGGGGGCGAGTGGAGGAGTCGACGACAAGCGCAGGGAAAACCCACGCCCCGACTCCGAAGGGCGATGACTCCTACAGGCAAACACGTGCAGAATCCCGAGCCCAACCCCCGCGCTCCAGGCCTGAGGTCAGCGCAGCGCGAGAGAGAGAGAGACAGAGAGAGATCGGTTACATGCCGACGGAATTCCCCCAACAGTTAGAAACGAGAGCCAGCAGATGAGACAGGTGCAGGGAGGGGGGGGGGAAACGAGGGAAAAAAGGGAGGAAAGAAGGAAAATGGAAAGAAGATGATATGGAATGACAAGAGAAATTAATTGAATAAGAGAACGGAATCTCTGGAGGGGCCCCAGGCCCCTTATTATCCCATGTGGGCTTCAGAGGAGTGGGAGCTTACAAAAGGTGCAAGCTTGAAGGGTTGTGTTTGTATGGGTGTGTGTGTGTGTGTGTGTTTGACTGTGCCTGGTTGTAGTTTATACTGTAATATTTGATCTACCAAGTCAAGACCTGAGGAAATTTGGAAAGTTAAGCAAAGTGAACTTACTCTCCCGCCCTCTCTCTCTCTCTCGCCCCACCTCTCTCTTCACTCTCCCCCATCTCTCTCTCTCTCTCTCTGCTCTCTGTGCTCTCTCTCTCTCCCTCCATCTCTCTCTCTCCCTCCATCTCTCTCTCTCTCTCCACCTCTCCCTCCCTCCCTCCCTCCCTCCCTCTCTCTCTCTCTCCATCTCTCTCTCTCTCTGTGTAACAGTGTGTGGTGGGAAGAGAGCCTTTTCCCTTGCCTGCGGTGCCCAGTGAGTCCCCCGAGGGCTACTACGAGGAGGCCCAGCCTTACGACACCACCATCAACGGTAAGTCCAGCTGCGCTGCTCCCAGCCCTGTTAGAGTCCGTCCGCTGCTGCTCCTGCCTCCTGCCTCCGCCGGCCGCCGGCCACAACCCAAACACCGCGGGGCCGGCCAACACTGACGTCCCCCCCCCCCCCACCCCCCCAAAGCCTGTAAGTACAGGAACAGAAAAGGAGAACTGGGTTCCCTGTGCAGAAGCAGCCTTTCATAACAGCAAGTTGTGCTCCCTTCTGGATGTGATGACTAGCGCAGACTGAAAGAACCTGTTGTTTGAATTATAGAGGGGGAAGGCAAATGGTTCTCCATACACTAGTGTGTGAGAAGCGTTTGACAAGGGTATTGGAGATGTTGCTTGTATGCCGATACAATATAATGTTCCGCTGAAGGGGTTGAAAACAAAGCATCGTGTAACAGCTTGGGAGGAAACTCCACATTATTAAGAACAGTATCGTGACATGAAACAAGATGGTGGTGAGATGTACCAGAGAAGCTGTCCCCGTGCTCACACCCGATGTCATGAGAGGAGTTCCTGAGCCGGACTTAACTGTTATCCTTCGCCCTCTTCCAGCAAGCCTGCATGCTGACTCACACACTCCCCAGTCCGTCCCAGTACACAGCAGGCCCAAACAACCACAGTCGTGAAGGCTGGAGGCTGAGAATAGCGGCAGCATTTTTCTAAAATATGATATTTTTTTGAGTGGCAGCAGCGAGCTATTTTATCCTGCATTATACACCAGCCTGCCTGACACCCTGGCCCCCGCAGGCTGTGGAGCAACAACAGCACAGAGAGAGAGAGAGAGAGAGAGAGAGAGAGAGAGAGAGAGAGAAAGAGAGAGAGAGAGAGAGGGAAAGAGAGAGGGAGAGAGAGGGAAAGAGAGAGAGGGAGAAACAGCACGAACAGAGATGGGCTTTGTTCAGCCATGTCCGGGCCTCTGGCAACCAAGAACATTGAATCGGATCCCAGGATGGGATGGGAGATGAGGATGGGGGTGGGGGGGGGGGGGTCTTCTACCAGATGAGGGCAGGGCAGGGAGGATGACCCCACAACATCTGGGTCACCAGCAGTTGGCCCAGTTCCTACTGTGGATAGAAAGTGAAGTTGATGAGCAGAACATTTTTAATACAGACTTACTTTAAATGTCATAGATCACAGCAGATAGAGTAGTATGTTACAGTAGATTCAGAACAGTGCAGATCAGGCTTAGTACAGTCAAAGTACAGTACGAACAAGAAGACCTTGGAGGATCAAACAAGAAGGCCATAGATTGAAATATATTGTTTACATACTTATTTACATAAATACAGTTAAGAACTCGATGCATTTTAGGGACACCTTTGGGAAGTATTATTAAGACTCACACAGTAAATGTATCATTCAGTATCTTATCAACGAATCATTTGCCGTTTATAAAAGCACAGCACACCTTCCAGTAAGTGAGACCAGTGTGAGGTATAGGTGTAAAACAGGAAGTCATACGGTGGCCATGCAACAGAGTGCACTAAAGATGGCTGCAAACCACAGTGGCCACAGTGGAACAACATGTTGAGCACAATAGGAATTGGTGTTCACACGTCTTGTTGACCTTTGGGTTTACTGTGGAAGTTCAACATTCTGTGAACAAACAGGAAATGGATTGAATGTGTAAAAATGTATGGTATTTTTTCATTTTTACCATCAGCTTAAATGACATTTTGAATGCATATTCTATGAATGTCGATAAATGTCCTTGTAAATGTTTTTAGTACTAACACACAGAACACAGTCTAGGATTACAGGTTCTGACATGCGGAAAAACACTTTCAAAACAAACCAGCCCTGTCTGATACTATTGTGTGTGAACTGTTTTTCAGTTTCGTAGGTGCAGGCACAGTTGGACTGAAAGAATGTCAAAGGAATGTGCCTGAACCTCTTATAAATAAAGACCTTTTTTCAGTCCACAGTTTGCCCCTATCTGGCCTTATCTACTCCTCCTCCTTCTCTGCCTGAGACACTGTTTCTTGTTTGTTTTCTCTCACTCTCTCTCTTTCTCTCTCTCCTCTCCTCTCCTCTGTCCTCTGTAGATTTTGGTTGTTTTGGTCTCATCTCAGGAGCACGGACATGCGTAGAGGCCTCAGACAATGTGGTCTATGCTGTGATCACGCGTGGTATACAGCTCTCTTTTTCACTCTCACTCTCTCTCTCTCTCACGCTCACTCACTCTCTTTCTTTCTCCCTCCTCCTCCTCTTCTTCTTCTTCTTCTTCTCTCTATCCCTCGTGCATCTGCTCGGCTGAGAGCGGGGCCTTGAGAGTCAGGAGCGAGGGCCAAGCGGTCTCAGCCGAGGAGAATGCATTGGGGGGAGACGCATGCCAACTCCACTGCAACCCCCTCCGAGACAGAGGAATGTGCATGGAAGGGCCTGTGTTTGTGCGCTGTGTTTGTGCGCTGTGTTTGTGCGCTGTGTTTGCTGCTTGTTCTCGTTGTCATGTTTGTCGTGTTGTTGTCTTGCAGTCGGTCTTGCAGGTGGATGAGCTCATTATGAAAAAATAAAACTGAACATCGCACGTACAAATGTGTTTGTTGACCAAACATGTTTGTTTTAGAGGTGCATGAGGAACAGTAAATGTCAACCCCCCCCCCCATCATATCCTCCCTTGTTAACTCTGTCTGCATCTCTCAAACATTCTCTCTCTCTCTCTCTCTCTCTCTCTCTCTCTCTTCATCTCTCATCCTCTCATCCTCATTCCTCTTATAACGTTTTTTTTTTTTTATCCTTGTCCTGTTCCCCTCCAAACTCCCACTCATTTGCTCACGACACCTGTGAGACAATAACAGAGGGAAATAAAACTCTTGGCTTGGCACTTCAGCCTCGGAATGCAGACAGAAGGCATCCCATCATCCCCCTCGTTCTCTCCTCCCCTTCCCTCCACCCCACAACAACCCCCCCATCCCTCCATCTCCCCAGCAGACCTCTCTATCCTTCCCTCCCCCACTCCCCCGCTCCCTCGCAAACACCTACTGACCCCTCGTTCCCCCCCCCCCCTCGTGTCCGACAGACGAGGAGGCCGTCAGCAGCTCCTACGAGTCGTACGACGAGGACGAGGCCTCCAAGAGCAAGTCGGGGGCGGCGCAGCACCAGTGGCCGTCCACCGAGGCCTCCATCGAGCTGATGAGGGACGCCCGCATCTGCGCCTTCCTCTGGAGGAAGAAGTGGCTGGGCCAGTGGGCCAAGCAGCTGTGCGTCATCCGCGACACGCGACTACTGGTGGGTCACCTCAGCACTGTAACTCCCCATGCGCTCCACATCCACGCTTATTCTATATCTAGCAGGCACTTTTTACAGAGCCACTTACAGTACATATGGAGAGTTCAGATGCAAAACACTCTAAATCCGTCTGACTCATTTTCTTTTCAATGAGCTTATTTTATCAGGCTCCTATAGATTTTTGATTACAAATTTAAGACCAAGAAGAGAGTGGTATTTAATTATTTAATTATATATAATGGTGTGCGGAGCATTCACTCACCATCGTTTTTGTTTTTGTGGTCTCATTTGGTGCCTTTTAGAAGGTTTTGCATCTGAATTCTTCATACAGTATGTCAACTGTGTTAGAAGGGCCATTTACACTGTCCTCAGAGTAACTCAGGGTTAAGTGCCTTGCTTAAGGACACATAGGTGGAACCCACAGATATTCTGGCCACTGCAGGCTAGCCCAGCACCTTAATAAAAAACAAACTTGGAACTAGCTATCAAATGAATAAAAGAAAAAAGTCTGCTACACCATGAGCTCCTGATAGATCATTTCATATTGTGACGTTTCGGGCATTAGTCCTTCCTCAGACATTAAATTATCTGTCAGGAGCTCATGGCGTAGCGGACCTTTTTCTTTTATTCATTTGATACCCAGTTCTGAGACATGTCTGAGGAAAGGGCTAATGCCACGAAACGTCACAACATTAAATTATCTATCAGTAACTCATGGTGTAGCGGACGTTTTTCTTTTAGCCCAGCAGCACCTTAGCCAGTACGCTACACAACCGGCCACCGCTCTAATGTGACACTCACACCACAGCACACGTACTAGTAGAGTGAGTGTGCATGGGTGTTATTAGAGCGTAGCCACAGCTGGGTGGACATAGTAGTATTTCAAACTTAAATGAGCCCAAAGGAATAATCTGTGGATTTTCTCCTCTGGAGTGTGGTTAAAAAAAACAGCAGATTGGATTCCTACATGTGAGTATTGTGATACTTACTGCTAGTCATTCATGAACATTTCTGCTGTTATTTTTGAAATATTTCATGGACAGAGAAGGAATGATAGCAGGCATTGAAACATGCATCATGTGATATGGGGCGAAAATGCAAATGTATAAAAGTTTATTTGCATCAAAGTTTAACTTTAGTGTTTCTTTAGAGCACTCTTCCACTAGAAAACAACCTGTCTTCCCAAAACACTTGTAAAAAAATAGATATATAGTTTCCCCTGGCCGAAATCTATATACTTTACTGCCATGACTGATTGGCTGTTTGAGCTCAGCTGTGACCTGACAACGTGGACGGCCTTCGCAGGTGTTTGTGGATGCCCTCGCTTAGCCTCTCCCAGGTCCTCTGGGGCCCTCGTCTGAAAGATCGAAAGAGACTCCAATCATTAAGGGAGTCATGACTGTGTAACGTTGTCAATCTGGTGGCTGTGCTTTTTAATAGCTGTTGTTTATAGCATGTCACGTTGGCCTCGATAGAAGAACCAGATGCTATCAAGAAGTTGGAGAGTGAGCTACATGAGTGAGATTCATAAACCCCTCAGGCTCCACAGGCTTAATCAAGAGGGAATTCAAGCTCTATGTCATTACAATTCTCGTCCATAAGTCCCCATATGAGTATCATTTCAGATGAATGATGTTCTGAACAAAGTTCATCAATCACACTCTGCGAAGCGCGGAGGAATCTCCTTAGAATAGACGCTCTTCTTTTCATGTGAGCCAACTGGACTTGTAATTTCAAGCAAGGGCTCCTTTTCATCATCCAGACACATCAAACGCACATCTCACGAGCCGAGCCCTACCACTGCCTTTCTCACTCTGCCCACTCACATAGCTGGAGAGGGAATTCAATGCCATTGTGAATAAATCAGCTGGATCTGACGAGGCTTTGTTTTGTGTTTTGTGTTTTGTCTCCCTCTCTCTCTCTCTCTCTCTGTGTGTGTGTGTGTTGGTTGCGGCGTCCCGTCTGAAGTGCTACAAGAGCTCCAAGGACCAGACGCCGCTGCTGGACGTGAGCCTGGTGGGCTGCTCCGTCATCTACAAGGAGAAGCAGCCCAAGCGCAAGGAGCACAAGCTGAAGATCATCCCGCAGGGTGGCGAGGCCATCGTGCTGGGCCTGCAGAGCAAGGAGCAGACCGAGCAGTGGCTAAAGGTACTGATGATCCTAGATCAGGGAGCAGCGGGTCTGTGAAGGTACTGATGATCCTAGATCAGGGAGCAGCGGGTCTGTGAAGGTACTGATGATCCTAGATCAGGGAGCAGTGGGTCTGGTGGATGTTGAAGTAAAGAAACTGCTAATCCTAGATCAGGTAGTGATGGGTCTGTAGGATGTTGAAGTGAAGATACTGCTAATCCTAGATCAGGGAGCAGTGGGTCTGTAGGATGTTAAAGTGAAGATACTGCTTATCCTAGATCAGGTAGTGATGGGTCTGTAGGATGTTGAAGTGAAGATACTGCTAATCTTAAATCAGGGAGCAGTGGGTCTGAACGATGTTGAAGTGAAGGTAGGACCTACTGGGAGCAGTAAGTCTGAAGGATTGAAGTGGAGGTATTGATGATCCTAGATCAGGGAGCAGTGGGTCTGTAGGATGTTGAAGTGAAATTGGTTTCAGGCTGTAGATCGGTTCTTCAGATGGCAGAGTAAGGATGCGGTGGGTCTAAAGTTGAAGTGAAAGTTTGTTACTGTTGGACCAGTCCTGAGACTGCAGAGTAAAAATGTGGTGGTTGTCTTGGATCAAAGACCAGGACATGGTGCATCTTGTGTTTGAACCGAAGTTTCATTTTTTTTTCTTTTGAACCAAAAATAATGCAATCTGCCATTTAATAAACAGCTTGTGCAGTAGTGAAAATAACCACTTAAAATATACTTTATCTACCATATTTTTAGTGATGACTTTGGCTTTGGTCTACAGAGCAAGAAGCAGTCGACAAGACATCGTAGAACTTTCCTGATCCCAAATAAGGTCATGGTGGCTGTCGTGGTTAAAATGAAAGGGGTCTATGAACTTTACTACCTTTGACTGTATGTCATTTTGAGTTTTCAAGTGGGCGTCCACAGAAGTGCCTGTCATTTGTCAAGCGCGTTTTCTTAGTCACCATTCCAACAGTAACAGCACAACACTTTTAGATAGCCCATGGGCTTTAGCAGGGATTTTCTTTTTTCTTACAGTATATTTGGAGCAGATTTCGTATTTCGGGGGATTTTATGTGTTTTCCTGTAGTCTGGCACCTCAGCAGCCACTAATATGCACCGAGGGCCGGGTTCACGTGCTGCTAGGAACACTCTGGTCTGCCACTGTGGGTCTCTCCAGTAATAGCTCGGGCAGACGCTCCAGCCGCGGGATCCGCCGCACTTATCAAACCAGCATGCGCTGGAGAGACGGCCCGGCCGGCCTTTGTGTCACGGAGCCACAGGAGAGACGCTCCTCTCCGATATTTCCTGTCTCCCTCTCGAGGGCTCGTCCAGCTCCTAATCTCAGGCGGGATCGGCCAGGCCTGCGACGAGTTAAAAGGACCGCGTCTGTCCTGTGAGTGAGCCGGTGGTTAACTACTATGCAGCTGCAACACACAACAGCTGGTGCTGGGGTAGTTGTTGGGTCAGAAGGTGTATTTTAGGAAATGGAGGTTTTCAATGTGGTGGTGGTTGAATTCGTAGCATAGTTGGTGTAGACGAGATAAACGGAATGATGATCCGGGTGAAATGTTTCCTCAACGTCATAGTCTGTATGTGTCCTCACAGACTCAAGATGTTTATCGTGTGTTATCATGAATATATATTCACAAATACTTACAAATAGTCCTCAGATGTTGCATGTGTGTGGTCATAGTCATGTGCTCTGTCTGGTAGGAGTGTACTTAACCTGGGTTATTTGGCCTTGTGACGTTCTCAGGTGATTCAGGAGATTAGCCCCAAATCCACAGAAGGTTCCGATGTGTCCGACTCACCGCGCCTCATCTGCACCAAGGTACCAAAATCAGAACATGAATATGATGATTATTCTTCTAGCAAGTTCCACTCTTATCTTACATCCAACAGAAGAAACAGTATCTTTTGAATACTGATAGTGTCTTGAAAATGCTTGAAACATATTCAGAAGACTTGAGTCATCATCAGTATACACATTTCCATGATCAGCACAATGTGACCATAATCACCAACAATAATGGCCACCATTTTCTTTTGAAGTCAATCTTCTCACAACATCTTAAACTGAAACCAGAGCTGTGCTGTCTTCAGCTCGAGCGCCAAAGCTCATCCACGCTGAAGATGAGCCTTGTAACAGCATCCCACGGGAGAGAGCATACATTACACTAAATATGTGTAATTATCTCGACGATGTTGTTGTCTTTCATCTGGCTGTCATATGGTGGGGATTACCCCGGCTCTGGCGGAATTAGTCAGCAGCGGCTTACCATGTGGTGGTCTCCCCCGACAGGGCGAGCTCGGCGAGCGATACTCGGTGGCGTCAGAGAGCGGCAGCAGCACAGACAGTCCCGCCGAAGCCCTGGAGGCTCGTGACGGTGAGGAGCTCGTCGCCATACGTCACCATGGAGATGTCAGCGATGTGTGGTGTTTTTTTTTTTTTTTTCTCATCTCACTGTGGTTTCTTTTGGTCTTATCCGAGCAGTGAAGAAAAAGTATGGAGCGGGCCTGAAGTTCAGTAATCTGATGAACATCGGGAAGAAGAAGATCTCCTCGTATGACAGTCCAGAGAAATGTGTGGACACCTCAGGTGAGTGATGAAGAGAAAGAAGAAGCAGTTTACCTATTTTTGTCCACATTATTATAGTTACTTTTTATCTCACAGAACTGAGATTAGTTGTTCAGATATGACATAATGTGACATAATTATTTTCATTATCATAATGGTTTCATTGTTTCATTGTTTTGTTTCACTCTGTCTGAAAACACACACACACACACACACACACACACACACACACACACACACACACACATACATACACATACACACACACACACACACACACACACACACACACACACACACACACACACACATACATACACATACACACACACACACACACACACACACACACACACACACACACACACACACACACACACACACACACACACACACACACACACACACACACACAGGTTACCTTAACGTGCTGGTGAACAACCAGTGGCGCTCGCGCTGGTGCCTGATCAAGAACGGCCAGCTGTGGGTGTACCAGGACAAGAGCAAGGGCAAGCCGGCCCAGCAGCCCGTGCCCCTGGGGGGCTGCCTGGTGCTGCCCGACCCCAGCCCAGAGCACCTCTACTCCTTCCGCATCCAGATGGACGGGGAGCAGATCGCCACCCTGGAGGTGAGAGGGGGAAGAGAGAGAGAGAGTCAGACAGACAGAGAGAGAGAGAGAGAAAGAGAGAGAGAGAGAATGAGAAGTACAAATGGTGAATGTTTTGGCAGTACAAATGGCTTATCTGTCATGCCAGTAAATCATATTGAATATTTACATGGATGACGTTAACTGTGTAGTTATTACATTATATCAATGCACTACTGACTATTACAGGATAATGTACAGGCATATAGTGACATAAACCTCAAACTATACCTACAATATAGTCAAGGTTGAGTTGCTGGTCTCATTGTGAGGCTAAATAAGCAGCATGTTGTAATGGACTGGAATGAATCATTTTATGCTTAGCTCATGTTTAACTTCAGAGTGTCAGACGTTTGGAGTCTGTGTACCCTCTTGCAAGCAAATCATCTGGAGCAGGAGCCTTTACTGCACAACCGGTGCCATACGTCTTCATCTCCTGCGCAAATGACTTGTGAGAAAGTCCCTGAAGCTTTAGCAGACAGGTCATAAAGCAGCCCACCCAATTCTGTTTTTCTTTTACGTTCTCCAACTTTTTTGGGGGGGGTGAGGAGGGGGGCGGTGATGGGGGTAGTGAGGGCCATCTTTGCCACCTCTTCATAATGAAGGCCCATCATGCGGAGCCCTAAGCCCTTAACCCTCCCTCTCTCTCTCTCGGGCCCTACGGGGAGAGGGTGTGGGTCCGTGAGGCAGCGATGGTGTCAGAACTCGGTACCGTTGCAGGCGCCAGCAAACCGCAGATCTGCATTCCATTAGTCTGCTGATGCTGTAGCACGGCGGCCCCTCTTCCCGGCAGCGAGGAGATGCTGATGTATACACTCCCTCGCGCACACACACACACACACACGTGCACACACGCGCGCACACACACACACACACGCACACACGCACACACACACACACGCACATGCATATGCACATATACACAGATAGATGCCCACAGAGTGACGCACATATGCAGACAGTCGACAGTCAGACAGAGACGCTTCTTGCAAACATGACCACAGACATTTATATGCACCTCTCATCCAGGCACACAGTTTATTACGTAAACATATCAGATACACACACACACACACACACACACACACACACACACACACACACACAGATGTAGACATCATCATTACCATCATTTATGCATACTCATACAGCCCCCCTACTCACTCGCACACACACACACATATGCGCACACACACACACACTGATGTAGACATAATCAAACAGCCCACGCCCGCATGCACACAGTCTGGCCCGTGGCCCACAAATGGTGAGTAACATGGGGCTTCGGTCTCTGGAAACCCCCCTTACGCACCGAGTCTCCCCCAAATCCCAATCGCTCGCCTGATTTGTGTCTGGACCACAATTTGTGAGCACTTTAAATGTTTTTCATCTCTCTTTTTTTTCTGGTGTCCCCCCCCCCCCCCCCCCCCCCACACACACACACACACCCCTCCATCTCTCATTATTTCACCCTGCCATTGCAATAAACAAGGCATTATTAAACTGCGCTTGTGAAACGAGATTCTTGGCAAGATGATAAACAAGCGACTTCCTCTCGCGCATTCTTAGACACACATTTTTTTCTCTTGCGCTACAGTCTGTCGCCTGTTTTAAGTAAAAGCAGCGCAAGAGTAAACAAAGCCAAACATTATCAAAACCATTACGGTGGGATCGCTTTTAATTGGTACAGTAGTGTTATAGACTGTGTGCACTGCAAGATGTATTTCTTTGGCAGAAGTTATTGCCTACTGTAACTTACTGTACAGGCAACCTATGTGTTTTATCAGCCCGCGTAGACCTCGGGAATCACGTCTTGGAAGTGACCCCCATCGAGATGAAAGGAACGAGTTTTTTCTGCGTTCCAGTTTGTGGCAGAGCTGAGTGAAGACGTAACTTTTTCCCCCGGCGTTTACGAGCACCACTGGTTCTTCTGCTCTCGCATTATGGGCAAAAGCGTTCAACCCTCGCAACCTTTTTCTCTCTGTGTGGTCTCTCCACTTTTCCCGTTTCTTGCCTTTGTTTTTCCTTTCGTTTTTTTTCTCTCTCTCTTTTTTTTTAAAAACTGTCCGCCTACCTCTTTTGTGTTCCCAGGCCAAGTCGTCGGCCGAAATGGGCCACTGGCTGGGCCTGCTGCTCTCGCAGACCGGGACCAAGACCGACCCGGAAGAGCTGGCCTACGATTACGTGAACTCGGAGAGGATATCCAGCATCGTCAACGCGGCAAAGACCTCCATGTAGTGAGTAAACAGACTGTTGGTTCACGTTCAGCATCAGATAACCTTAAACCCATGGGCCTACCTTAGAACACACACAAATTATACAGAACACTGCATTCCCAGAACACTTCCATAATCCAGTCATGACTTTATAAATATAGTACTACACAGAGCATGCTGGTACTGTGTGACCAAAAATATGTGACTCGAGCGATGCAGCAGTTGCCAAACACAGTCAATTATGCAATGTATTGCTTTGGTTCCTCCACCACATTTCACACATTCTACACTTAGCATTTCACACGTTCTGCACCTTGACCACTGGGTTTTTCCAGGCACCTCAAGTCAGACATTGGTTACAAGACATGACTGGAAATGTAGTGTGAAAACCACGTCCGGGTTTTCACACTACAGAACACAAATGTTCAAGAGAGGCCAGAGAAACAGCCCTTGCGCATTTGGTGGGTTTCTGAAGAATGCATGGGTGCTAAGGTTACGAAAGCAAATATGCCCCCCCATGCTACTGTTCCTACTTCACAAGAAGAGGTGTCAAATCAACTGTCTCTTCTTTCATTCCTTGGTGAAGTGTTTTTTAAACGGCCCTGTGTGTTGATGAATGATGGGGCAACATTTGGAACAACAAATATGAGAATGATTTTGAAGGGCAAGTGATCAAAGTTTTTTGTCATTGTGTGTGTGTGTGTGTGTGTCCACAGCCTGATGCAGAGGAGATACTCAGAGCCCAACACTTACACAGACAGCCCCCCCTCCGACCTCCCAGGATCGGATGACATCTACGATGACGTGCCGTCCACCGAGAACGAGATGGAGGTGAGAGAGACGTCTGACCACAACACACATTTTATTTGTTATTTTTAATATTTTATTAGGATTTAAACACAGGGGAGGAATTACAAACATTAATGGAGGTGCGTTACAGGTCTAGACGGACCTGATTAAACACAGAATGATTTGTGTTATCCGTCCTTGATGCACTTGACTTGTGGTTATGGGTGGACATGGTATCTCCAAATGGACACACACACTACCTATTGCTATAAACATGGAGCAGTACTTAGCAAGTGTTTTTGCTTTGGGCTTGCTTAGTCTACACAGTTTTATGTGCACACACACAAGCGCACATACACACACACAAGCACACACACACACACACACACACACACACACACACATATCAAAAGTTTGTGCTCACAGCACTGAAAAAGCTGAACTATTTTCCTGAGCAATTCTCATTGCGGTCGAACCATGTGGCGTATAGCATGGAGAGTTTGTGATGTTTGAGCATACCTTCTCTGATGAAAACAATGGGGCCTGATGCCGTGGGTGGTGGTGTTGTGGAGCTCCAAAGAGCAAATGATTTTTTTCATGCCCGTTACACTCGGCAGCTTTATGTGTGTTGGCTTCAGCACGTGAACTTTGTACACGATTTCCATCTGTACTGTACATTACAACATACTGGAAATGCCTATCAAATGATTTTTCCATGAAAGACTGCAAACACTGAATGGTGATATGGAAGACTTTGTTTCTTTGTAGTGTTCACCTTCACCTGAAGCTTTACTCAAGTGTTTTTATTTCTATAGCTCATGTTGTTTGCACAGTGAGGGCAGTGCACACCATCATGACTAAAAACAGTGTGATGAACTTAGTCAGTGTGTCTTGGAATGTTTTTACTCTTTCTGACCTTAATGTGTGTTATATCACCAAGTCAACCTCCTGTGTACTGTGTACTGTGTACATTTGGCAAATTAAAGTGATTCTGATTGTGATTGATACAATGTGCATGTTAATAACTTAGGAAAGGAATATAATGTCCGCAACACTTATAATTGCTCCCGCTTAATGTGAAAAAGCAACGTTTCGACCCTACTGGTGTCTTCATCAGGCGAAATCAGTGACTTGAATTGTGAGATGTGAAATGTCCCTCTGCGCTTGCCGTACCCAGGAGGGCCTGGAGAACGGCGGCGAGGTGCTGACGGTGGAGCAGGACTCGAAGGACCGGCTGTACCTGGACCTGGTGCCCGTGCGCTCCTTCCTGCACACCTCCACGCCGGGCCACACGTCTCCGCAGCCCCAGGGGCAGGCCCCGCCCCAGCCGCCGCCACGCGACGCCAGCCCGACCGAGGCGCCCGCCGAGGAGCCGCAGGAGAGCGCCTACCAGGTCAGGAGTCAGGGGTGAAAGGTCACGGGGTCAAGGTCGATGTTGCAGAAAGTGTTGAGTTGGCAATAAAGACATGAGTTAAGGGAGAATGCTGATTGCTGAAGTTTATGACACACACACACACACACATATATATACATACATATACATACCCACACACACACACACACACACACAGAGACTACAGGAGGGTGGATCCATTGGACTCCTCCGCTCACATACTGTACTCATTCTCATTGTGAGCATCTGTTTAGGGACTATACTGTAATCAGGGCATTGTTTGCAAATAGATATCCCATAATCACTGCACCAAGTTGAAGTTGAAGTTGGAGTCAGTGGGCGTCACGTCTGTGCTGTGCATCCTCTCATCTCATTACAGGACGTCCTGCCCAACGAGCAGCAGTACGAGACCAGCCTGCCCTGCAACACCACCCCGCCGCCCAAAGCTGACCCCGAGCCCCCGTCCTACACCAGCCCTCGTCTCCACACCCAGACCACGACCCAGACCCCGACCCAGACACCGACCCAGAACCAGACCCAGAACCAGACCCAGAACCAGAGCCAGACCCAGAACCAGAGCCAGACCAAGGCCCAGCACCAGCCCAGCAGCTTCCTGAGCCAAGAGACCTCCAAGAAGGCGCTCACCACCTCCATCTCCAGCTCCAGCGCCCAGCTCCAGCCCCCCGCGCCCTCCCAGACCCCCCAGAGCCCCGCCGCCGCCCGGGGGAGAGCTGCCAGCGCGGACAAGGCCCGAGTTCCCATGGCAGGTGAGCAAAGCGGGCAGCGAGCAGTCGGCCAGGCGGGCAGATAGGCCTTACTGCCCCCAGAGTTCCACAGCGAGAGCAGAAGCCAGGGCCGGTACCAGGGCTCATTGGTCTTAATAAGCTTAATCGCATTTCCCCTTAGCGAGTGCCGGTGGAATGCGCCCGCCTATCTGCAGGCTTCGACTGCAACTTATCCCCCAAGCACGTTAGGCTAATCCACGTGAAGCTGTGTGTGTGTGTGTGTGTGTGTGTGTGTATGTGTGTGTGGAGAGAGTGTGTGTTTGGAAACAAGCAACACGCTTAAGACCGTGACTAAGGCACTGAGCTGACCTCCCCAAACACACACACACACAACACACAAACACACACACACACACACACACACACACACAGACACCAGTCATCATTGACTCCCACATTCCTCTCTCTCTCTCTTGACTCCCGACCTCTCCTGACCTCTAGCGTGCTCGGGGTCGATCGAGGTGAAGCTGGGCAAGAACCGGACGGAGGCCGACGTGCGGCGCTACAGCGACGAGCGCGACGGCCTGGAGAAGGAGCGCGAGGAGGTGAAGAGCAGCCTGGCCACCTTCCGCAAGGAGCGGCGCGAGGCCAAGGAGGAGCTGAGCACCTGCCAAGGTACCACAGCGCCACCTACTGGACACGGGTCAAAACACCAACAACAGCACCGGCACTCTTCAGTGGAAGAGAGCACCATAACCAGGCTCTACACTTATGCAACAAATACATGACTAATTTCAATGATCAAAGCAACAATGTTGTCTAGTACAAATATATTTTTAAATTATCACTTAAGTATGAATATCACAAAACATGAGTTTGAGTTCTCCATGCACATAGAATTTATAACTTGACAAATGTGTTATGTACAGTAATTATTGACAAAGGTACTCAATAATATGATTTGAGAAAGTAGATATCTTGATCTTTACTAATGACACAGCTAATACAACAGTATAGTACCTCTATTACATTTGACCATGTAAGTCTGTCTATCTTGAGCTATGTATACCAGTGTTTTTACTCTATGGCGGATGTGTGTGTATACGCCAGTGTGTTTACTGTATGTGTGTGTGTGTGTGTGTCCTCAGACCCGGCGAAGCAGGCCATCCTGGAGGCGTGTCTGAAGCTGAAGGAGGAGGCGTGTCGGGAGGCGGAGCGTCGGCGCGTGGAGGTGGAGCTGCGTCTGATGGAGGTCAAGGAGAGCCTGAGGAAGGTGGAGGCCGGCCCCTTCACCCTGGGCACCACCGTGGATAGCAGCCTGCTGGACACCACTGCGGTCAGTTGGAGCCTTGCACACACACAAACACACACACACACACACACACACACACACACACACACACACTGACTCAAACCCCCAATACACACATACACTGGCACACACACTGGCACCCAAAACACAAACACACATACACACACACTGACTCACACCCTCCCACACTGATTCACACCCACAACACACACACACACACACACACACACACACACACACACACACACACACACAAACACACACATAGACACACACACACACTGACTCACACCCTCCCACACTGATTCACACCCACAACACACACACACACACAGACACACACACAATCTATTCTCTCTCTGTCTGGTGTCAGCACTCTTCCAGCCCAGTGATTAGATTTAGTGGGCTGTTCCTTGTTAAATGAACTGAGAATGTTGTCATTTACTGGCTAGCTGGGCACTCACACCTAACTTATTAGCGCTTATTTAACGGACTGTTCTTTGCTAAATGAAGTGAGAGAGGTCTCACTCGGCTCTGACGGCCTCGCTGAATAGCAAACATTGGCTGCCCAACAATAGCGATATCCCACCGATGCCCTGATCCGATGGCTTCCTGCTCTGGCTCCAAATCCTAAGCCAAACTCCTAGACGACCACTGTTCTGCAGACCTACTGTTCCGTCTGTAGGCCATAAAATATCTGTTAGAGATTAGGGCAGGGACTTGTGGTGCGCAGCTACAGTTAGCCTTCTGTTCTTCTGTAGGTGACTTGAGCCAGCCTCACACTGTTAACGGAGATGTGTTTTTGGCCCGAAGACGCTATAGTGTGCCGTTTTTTGATTCTGGACCGCAGCTGTGCACTCTGTCTGAACCTGGGACTCAGATGTATACGGCGCTGCTGCGACGCTGGCAGAATGCGCTGCGTGTGAGTCGCCAGGGCCTGCGCGGAATCAGACCGTTGTTCTTTTGTTGTATACGGCCGGCCCGGCGTGCGTGTGTGGAGCTACAGCTGTGGCGGCTCCGGAGCTGCCAATAACTCCCAGAGTTCCTGCACATCTTCAGCCGGAGCGCCAGCGCTATAGCAAGCAGCTTAGCGTTTCGGGATGAGGTTCTTAAGCCGAAGCGGGCCGAGGGATCAGGCTTGATGATGATGATGATGATGATGATGATGATGAGGGTCAATTACGCTCGTTTGCGAACGGAAAGATAGAGGCCATATGCGTTCCCCGTGTCCAGCTTCGCCTGGAGTCACTCGAGATGTCATGCGATGACCCAATATTTTCCAGTCGAGGGTTATCGGGGGTGCGCCGGTCTGATTTCAGTCACACAGTTTCTCCCGAGCTCCATCCTGCCCCCTTCTGGCAGAGACGCCACACAGCAAATAGATAGGTCTGGTGTTGACAGAGTCAGAGCCAAATGAGACAGGGCTTTTCAATTTCCAACACTGTATTATTGGACAGCACATCAATTCACTTTACCGCCGCCAGTTCATGGCTCTTTGCATCAGATTTGACAAAACAGATGAGTTTGGCATTCTGTGGGCAGTTTTGTAGGGAGTCCAGCACACACAGCAGAAGTGCTAGAGGAAGCAGAGAGGTGGAAATGTCTATTTGAAGTAAACAGTCCTGCCAAGTAAGCCTCCCTCGGGAAGGGGGACTATAAACAGGACACTGAATGTTGTTTACGTATGCAAATGTTTGAATTGATTGAAGGTTTGAATTGAGGGAGTCTATTATAAAATAGTAGATTCAATTCAACTTTATTGTCATGTGCAGAGTACAAAGACAATGAAATGCAGTTCATATCAGATTCAAATTATAGTAATGGTATACTGGCACACACATTATAGAATACATTTAAATAGACACCCATTAAAGTGGACAGAATGTGCTAAAGATGTGTTTGTGACTAACTGCCCTCTCTCTCTCTCTCTCTGTTCAGTCCAAGGCAGCGCCCACGTTTACTCCAGCACCGGTCCCAGTCCCAGCTGCCCTGACCAGTAATGGAGACACGTCGCCGGTCAACTCGGCCACGGCTTTGAAGAACAGGCCCCTGTCCATCATGGCCAGCAAAGGAAACGTGCTCGCGAAGGCAAAGGTCAGAATGACTCACCCCTTTCGGAAGCACTCACAGAAAACACGCGACCATGAAGATTTTCATATGATATGTTGTCTTATTTTATTAATAGTTTGTTGAATTCATTGCCTACTGTATGTTTACACTTTTACATAGTACGCCCGTTTGACTTTCATATAGATGTAAAGGAGGCTCATCACTCCTTTTAGAAGCTTTGATACAAAACATGAAGACCTATGTTGTAGTTATTTATTTACTGTTTATTTAATTCACCATCTTGTTTCCATTTTTACGCAATATGCTGTTTTCTCTTCCATTATCAGGGTCATTATCAGTGTATATTTAGTTTGCGTTTGTAAATACTTAAACTCCTGTGTCCTCCTTTCTTCAGGAATGGGAGAAGAAGACGACGTCCTAGGGACGCGGGGCGCTCCACTTGACACAACCTATGCTGATTTCTGAAGGCCCTTTGGCTCGGACCAGGCTGCTTCCGCCTAGCAGGACCAGAGGCGGGAATAACGGCCCTATCCCGTCCTCTTGTGTCTGCCAGCCACACCCCTTAAAAACCTGCTTTTCCAATCAAAGACACTGACAGTACTGAGTGACAGCAGGTATCTTCTTTGACACAGCCCACCACTCTGTCTCCCAGGACAACTAATGCCACTGGACAATGTTTGAATTTGGGAGCGACAGAGGACGACAACAAAACAAGAAACTATTTAATATTTGTTTGTTTGTTTGTTTTTATATATGAAAAAAGGGAGGGATTTTAATAACATTGCATTTTTTTTCCAGACTTTTTTCAATGACATGTTTCGCAATACAGCAGTATGCACATAAACGTTCGGCATGATGTGTGTTTTTGGTTTTCTGTATGTGTAAATGAAAACGTGACCAAACGAGGACCGAGACGCGACGAGTGTCCCCGCATTTCCGCATGCCGCCCCTTCAACCCCTCCCGTGCAGTGGACAGTTGGTACAGTCCAGATTGTAACTTGGTCTATGTAAGCTGGGAGCCAAGATGTAAATACATACTACGCCATTCAGTTCTGTTTCTTTTTGACTTGTTACTGTATGCTAGCTAAAACATGCACTTTTTATTCAAATAAAAAAAACTTGGTAATTACAGCAATACACACAGTGTTTTTGAAGGTATTTGTTCTCTTTCTTATACAGCACAGTCACTGGTAAACATAACATTCCTTTTTTCACAGACAAGAAGGTGACAACTTTGATGACGTAAAACCAAGGGAGGAGGAAAGGACTTCCTGTTTGGTAGTCACATGAAAAATAAACTATTATAACACATAGTAGCACCAGAAGATCTTTTGGGACAATGTGTACATGAAACGTTCTCTTTGACATAATATTATGATACAGTATATTATGCTATGATGCCTCACCGACAACATACTGTAGAAAACCCTCATTGGCAAGGTTCCACTAGAGGGCAGTACACATCCAGCTCATTTTCCACAGGTGTTCTACATTCCCTTTAGGGGTCAACGTCCTCACACATCATTACCCATGATGCAGCACTGCAGGCAACCCAGGTCATCGTTTAAAACATAATTTAATAACTTTAATGAAGGTACAGTAATTGGTAAGCATAGAAAATAAATACTGAGGCATGACAACCCTCTAGGTTGTTGACCCCTTAGTGTTGCCTGTGCCTTCACTTAGGCAGAATACAGCAGACCAGTGAAACATACTTCTCGTGGTCTTTTGACCACTTGATGTTGTATACCGGTCGCTGGTATTCTCACACTTTAGACTGCACAGTCAACTTTCACCCATTCTCCCACTAAATGCAACACCGACAGATACAAAAGTGGCGCATTTGAACATGAAATGCTGTCTTTAAGGCACTAAAACACACCTTTACAAAAAAAAATCTTTACTCATCATAAACAAAAAGACGGAACCAACAAGAAAAAAAGAAATATACATCCAGCTCCATGTTAGGAGACGGGGGGGATTTGGGTAATGTGATTGGAGCAAGGGGTTCAGTTCAGTCTGTGATGAGAGTGAGGGGGTGGGGGGGGGGGGGGTGGAGGGGGTCCGGTGGTGGTCTGGGGGTGATCCGGAGGTGGTGGTGATCCGGTGGTGGTGGTGGTGGTGGTGGTGGTGGCAGACGCGGTGGGCTCCAGACTTGTCGGCTCTGAGCGCCGCTTCCTGACTGGTACTAATTAAGAGTTTGGCACAGAGCTGTAAACATGGCGAGCTCCTCCGAGCTTCCTGTGGTGATCTTTGTGAAGTAAGCTGTGTAGCTAATCTGATAATGATATTGTGTGTGTGTGTGTTGTGTTTTGTGTGTGTGTGTTGTGTGTGTTGCGTGTGTGTTGTGTGTGTTTTGTGCGTATGTGTGCGTGTCTTATTAGGCTTTCCCTTTAATCCTGTTAGACATCCTGCAACATCAAACAATATAATATGGCCTCTTTAGTGTGTGTGTGTGTGTGTGTTTATGTGTGAGAGAGAAAGAGAGAGTATATACAGCCATGTTTATTTCTGTTGGCTGAGTATGTTTGTCGGATCACTTGTTAAAGAATGTGTGGGTTTGTATGCTGTGTACGTACTGTATATGTATATGTAAAGCATATAAAATATGCGCGTGAGTCCAAGTGTGTTTATTGTTGCAATAGTTGGTTGAATTTATGTATTTCAATATTTATCTGTGTATGTGTGTGTGTTGTCAGTCATATATGCGCATTTGTGTGCAGAACTATGCATGTACTGTATGCTTGTGAATGTGTGTGTATGCACATGTGTGTGTGCTTGTATGTGTATGAGTGTGTGTATGTGTGTGTTTGAATGTGTGTGTGTGTGTGTGTGTGTGTGTGTGTGTGTGTGTGTGTGCTCCATCAGTGGCGTTTGACTGCGTGCCTCCTGCGCAGCTCCCTGTACTGCTGCTTGAGCTCCTTCTGACTCTTCTTCTTCTTCTCCTTGCGCCTCATGCCCGCTGGTTTGGGCTGGTCCCCACGGTTAGCCTGCCGTGTTCTACTGCCTGCACGACACAACAACACACAACATACACACATCAGCACACACAACACATAATGCAACACAACACACACATACAGTACATCAGCAGAGCACTACTAACATACACACCGATTCAGTGTCTTTGTCTTCAGTATCAGATATACAGATATACAGTACATGCCTGCTGTCAGAGATGTGGTACTATGGGGCATTATTCAGGTTAGTTATTACTCTACACGTGTTACTATATGCTTTGAAAGGAATTATGCTTAAGGTGTGCATGTGTGTATTGTGTGTGTGTGTGTGTGTGGGGGGGGGGGGGTATGTGTGTGTGTAGTGTGTGTGTGTGTGTGTGTGTGTGTGTGTGTGTTGGGGGGGGGGGTACTGACGTGTCTCGCATTGTGGTCCCTCCCAGCCTCCACGGCACTCGCAGCGGAAGCCCCTCTGGACCAGCTCACACACACCATCGTTCATGCAGGGGTTGGGCCGACACAACTCCACCGGCTTCTTCACCTCTGTGACACACACACACACACACCGAGGGAGAGGGGGAATGGAAGAAGAGGAGAGAAAGAGCAAGGGAGAGAGACAGAGAGAGGGAATAAGAGAGAGAGAGAGAGAGAGAGATAGAAAGGGTTAGATAAATGAGTGGTGATATGGAAGCTAATGTTTCCCAATTGTACTGTACTCCTTCTCCCTGCTACCTCTTCCATTCTAGTCTCTCCTCTCATCCATCTTCCGTGTCTACACTGTGATCCTTTCTTCCCACCCTTGTGTATGTATCTATCCCCTCTCATCCATCTATCCCATCCTCTCTTCCTCTCTTCACATTCTACCCCATCTCTTCTCCTCCCTTCCTCTTTCCCTCCCCCTTTGCCTCTTTCTTCCTGTCCTCCCTCCCACTCTACCTCCCTCTTTCCTCCTCTCTTCCTCCCTCCCTCCTACCCTAATCCTCCTCCCTTCCTCTCTCCCTCCTACTTTCCTTCTCTCTCTCATTCCCTCCCCCTCCTCCTCCCTTCCTCTCTCCCTCCTTCTTTCCTCTCTCCCTCCTTTGCTCTCACCCTCTTTCTTTCTCTCCTCCTCCCTCCTCCTCCCTCCCTCTCTCCCTCTCTCGTCTCCTCTCCTCCCTCTCCCTCCCTCCTCCTCCTCCTCCTCTCCCTCTCTCTCTCCTCACCGGCGCACACCATCTGCACCAGCACGTCCTCAAAGTACTTGAGGTCCTCGTAGAGGGGCACGGTGACCATGTGCTCCACGCGGCCCGTGATCTTCAGCAGGCTGTCCACCTGCGCGTCCCCGACGCCCACCGCCAACACCGCCACGCCGTTGTCGCGCAGCTTGCGGGCGGGCACGGCCGCGTCGTCGGCCCCCGAGCCGTCGGTCAGCACCACCACCGCCTTGTTGACCGCCGGGCGGGCGCCGCGCGCCACCGTCATGCTGCTGGAGAGGACGTGCAGGAGGGCCGAGCCCGTGGACGCCGCGCCGCCCTGGAAGGTGGCGTCGCCCACCGCCCGCAGGATGGCCGAGCCCGTGTCGTGCGTGTCCAGCTCGAAGACGGTGACGGGCTGCCGGCCGTACACCACCAGACCCACCTGCGGACAGCGCAGAGAGAGAGAGGAAGGAAGAGGGAGAGGGAGAGAGACAGAGAGAGAGAGAGAGAGAGAGAGAGAGAGAGAGAGAGATAGATAGAGATAGAGAGAGAGAGAAAAAAAAACAATACATCATATGTTATGAGAGAGAGAGAGAGAGTCTTATTGTTTCAAAGCAGATAATTGTATCTGTTTGTATTGTTGTATGTCTGCTTTGGCAACACTGCTTCAATGAGTCATGCCAATAAAGCTAGCTTTGAATTGAATTGAATTGAGAGAGAGAGAAAGGGAGAGAGAGAGAGAGAGAGAGAGTGTGTGTGAGTGAGTTAGTCTACAGTATGTAAACAAAATAAGATTGTTCTGGTAATACTGCTTCATGCCAATAAAGCTCATCTGAATTGAATTTGACATTAAGACCGATAGAAGTTTCATGGAAGTAGTGCATGGAAATCAAGACAATAACCTAAAATTCTGTCGTCTAATGGGCTTTCTGTTGCTAAGGCACTCTCTGAACTCATAATGATAATGTCTTTTCTGTTGGCCCACTCTTACGTTATGTTACTGTCAAGGTCTCCTCTGTTGCTATGACACTCTGTTGTCTGGATCTATACTGATGATGTCTTTTCTGTTGCTATGGTTCTCTCTGAACCTATGCTGATAATGTTTTTGTGTTTGTTCCCTCTCTACACCGATAAGCTGAGGACAGAGAGATGTTTTGTAGTGTTGCTGTATACAAAGGCACTATCCAACACCACCATCTAAGGTTGCTAGTGCAATGGCATTCAATTGCAATTTGACACTCACACAGATAATATCTTTTTGTTGCTAAGGCACTGTCTTTATGTATGCTGAAAATGCCCTTTCGGTTGCCTCTATCTCTACCATTGTCAGAGAATAGGCTCTGTCAACCTTTATTGATGATTCATTTTCTATTGCAGTAGTATTTTTGGAACACTCAGGATGAGCGGACAATATACTGTAATATTATCACAATATTCGGGGCACAATATGATATTGGGATTATTTACGACCCAGTTTGATCATGTATGAAACGGAAAGTATGACGATTCAGTTCTGCAATATATTGTGATTTACTTATCCCATAAAACATATCTCTGTTGTCACCGTGATACTCACTCTTGTTTTGTCTCTGCAGAACTCACTAACACTCTAAACTCTTTAACAGAGTTGAACAGAAACCACAAAGGAGAAGAATGGGCAGTGGGAATAAATGGGTTTTCGTAGCCGATAATAATAATTATAATCCCTATTCACAATTGTCTCCCAGACCAATTAACAAGGGTTAATTAAGTGGCTAACTCAATCAATTTCTCAATTGTCTTTCTTCTGTTTTATCAACAAAGAGAGGTTAATAGAGGTTGGCGCATGGAATTAACAATGTTGTCTAATCCTGCCTTAGTTAATAATAATCCTCTTCTTCGTTGTCTCTCTTTAGTATTTGGTTTAAACACGAAGACTAATGCGAAGGAAATAGAGGCTTTCCTAAGCTGTCTGGCCTCAAATTTTGCACACGTCTATCTAATTGTATACTGTCTAAGCCATACAAAAACTAGATACATATCTGTAAAGAGTGTATAAAGAGTGACTAGAATATAACTTCATTTTCAAGTAATTTGTGCTGATCCTGAAAAGGATTTGGAAGGCACTTGCACATGTAACAGGAGACGAGGGCATGCATTACTAAGTGACCCTCGTAATTGCTTGTCTAGGGTCAGTGGTCATATGTCTGACAGAGTAGTCACAAACTTCCAGTCACAGAACAAGAGAGCAGTAACGTATGATACACTCATTCAGACATTAGTACAGGCTCAATTCTCTTTGATGGCCACTTCCAAAACAACTTCCCCGTTTCATAATGCAATGAAAATGCAATGTCGTTCCATGAACTGTCGATAAGCATTACTGTTTTGACTTGCAACATAATGGAAGTGCTAGAACAGCTCCCTCAAGGGTGACAAGTGGGAGCAGAACTTATCTAGATAAAGGCTAGTAGTACTCACTACATGATTTTGAAGACAGAAGTGAACAAGAAAGAAAGAAAAGCACAACTGGTCATGTTGGAAGTTCGTGTTATTAGGAGAAAGCCCTACCTGAGCCACATCACGATTGATGTCAAACTGGACCGAGGTGCTGCGGACAAAATCTGTCAGGTGGACAAAGTTCTGCCGACCAACACCATCTGAGGCATCAAGAACGAAGACCAGGTCCACGGCCTGGCCCAGACACCCTGGGAAAGGAGAGGGAAAAAATGACACAATAACATACAGTACATGAAATGACTTACTAGTAGGGGTGGGAATTGGCAAAAAAAATTAAGATTCGATACTATTGCGATATTTGGGCCACAATTCGATAATATTGCGATTCTTAACATATTGCGATACACCAAGTATTGCAATTCGATTTTGCGATATATTGCTATTCATGTCTCTCATATTATTCTAAGTCATTACAAAAATTTAGGAAAATAACACTGTTCAACTCACTTTGCAATGGCATGGTGCATGTCAATGTCCTTACTATTCACTTTTTGTTGAAAACCAAAATACACCCACCTTTTTCGATGTGAAAGTAGTGTAGAGTGTCGTGTATAACAGGTTGTGATTGTGAAGCCATTTTCATTTATTATTGCTGTTGAATGCACAATGAAACACCACAACACGTGCCCCCCTTATAAGCATAATAAGCTCATTTAATGTGATCAGAGTAAACCCTGAGTAAAATCGACTCAAATAAAAGTAAAATGGATAATTAAATTATATAATTAAGTATTGCGATACTTTGAGCTACAAGTATCGATTTAATTGTGTGCACAAAATATCGCGATACTGAACAGAATCGATTTTTTCCCCCACCACTACTTACTAGGGATATCATTATTAATACTTACTTCATTATTTTACTTTGTTGCGTAATTATACATAGAATATGCATGATTAATCGTAAATATAAGTATACACACAGATATATAGACAGTTCATCAAACCAAACAAAGTTGTTAGCACACTATTGTTAGCTCCTAGCTCCAATCTGGTTTCTAAAATGATGGAGATGGGGGCGCTGTGGCGCAGCAGGCTACAGAGCCCGTACCATTTACGGGTCCGAGT
>NC_085015.1:25148399-25153399 GCF_963854185.1 Sardina pilchardus
TGCTTCCGAGACAATGTCTAATCCTATGTTATTTGGGATAAACTTCTTTATCTCCTTTACCTGAGATCTTGGTATTCATCTGTGCGATGATATAATATAAGATTATAGGATAGTATATACTAAGAAAAAGGCTATGTATTTAGCACTTTTACCTGAGGCAATTTACACCACCAAAATGCCCTAAATACATACTGTATCAATACCATCAGCTCTGACATTATATACCAATGCCAATATAACAAAGTTACATTCAAGTTTAAGTTGTAGGATTTTCCATCAGTGTGTACTTGTGTGCTCTTTGGGTGGTTACTGTGGCGGTGAGCAGGTGGTCGTGAGGTACCTGACGGGATGGCCGTGCAGACGTCAGACATGGTCAGAGAGGTGTAGAGGCCGTTGACCGCGTCATGGAAATGCTCGGCGAAGAACACATGGCTCTCTGTGGGCGTGCTGGCCAACTCGTGCAGTTCATCCCAGCTGAGAGAGAGAGGAGAGGGAGAAACCGAGAGAACCAGAGAGAGAGGGAGAGAGAGAGAGAGAGGGGGGAGAGAGAGAGAGAGAGGTTAAAGGCAAGAGAGATAAGAGTAAAAGGTTGAAAGGCGAAGGGAGAGATAGAGAGAAACATGAGAGGGAGGGAGGGAGGGAGAGGTTGAGAACAAGAGGAAAAGAGGGAGTAAAAGAAAAAGAACAAGAGAAGAAGGGAGGAAGCGTGAAAGAAATTCCATGAATGCTGAAACTGCACCGAGGCAGAACCGCATGTCACTCCGCTCATTTCAGAGCAGGAAGTTACACTGTCAACACTCTCATCGGGACTTCCCTCAACAAAACTCCTGAGTCAGTGTCAGAAATCACCATCCGCAGGGCTCGGGTTGGCTGAATGCCAGCACACACTCAATCACAAGGCAGGCCACGGTCAGCAACAACACAGAACTCAGCCCACTCAAGTCAGTCAAGACAGGGACTTCAGTACTTCGGTACAAAATGAAATGACCATTAACTGGGCTGACAGAGAGAGGCAGAAAGCGAAACAGAGAGAGAGAGCGAAGAGATAAGGGGTAAACCATTAGTGTGAGAGTGCTCTTCTGCAGAGAAGAGAAAGAGAGAGGAGACAGAGAGCAGGAGAGAGAGAAAGAGAGAACTAGAGAGAGAGAGAGAGGCACAAGGGGCAATCCGTTTAGGAGAACGCCAGTGTGAGAGTGCACCCTTACAGTGAAAAGAGAAAGAGAGAGAGAGTGAGGCGGGGGGGTGAACCTCAAAGGGCAATCAGTTTAGCAGGACGACAGTGTAAGAGTGCACTCTTACAGTGAAAAAGAGAGAGAGAGAGAGAGAGAGAAAGAATGAGACAGAGAGATAGAGAGTCAGAGAGATAGAGACAGAGAAGCACTCTCTTTCAGAAGGGGCAATCAGTTTAACAGGACAGCAGTGTGAGAGTGTACTCTTCCAATGAAAAGAGAGAGAAAGAGAGAGAAGAAGAGAGAGAGAGAGAGAGACAGAGGAAGAGAGAGAACACAAGGGGCAATCCGTTGAACAGCACGGCAGTGTGCAAGCTCAGCGCACTCCTCCAGTGGAGAGGACTTCCAGAGGGGGGAGCAGATGGTGAGGAGGTGGGGAGGACACTAATGTAGCCATCACTCTTCCGCAGTACCAGCCAGCACATCATTACCGTTACCATAAAATGCCCCGGTTTTTTACGTCTCCGCCGAAGAATTACGAGGAAGCGAGGAAGGACTCCGAGGAGCTTAGCTTAGGAGCGGCTGTGCTGCGGTTCCCATGATGCAATTGCGGCGGTGGAGGTTGATCCGGGCCGATCCGGCCGTGACCGGAGTGGTGGACACCGTCCAGCCACGGCGCTCGCCAAGAGCATATACAACTCAGCAGCCTTAAATCACTCATTCATTCACAGACACGCTCGCACTGATATACGTTCCCGTGGGGGGAGTGGGGGGGGTCACACGTGCTTGACCTACATAAACAGAACAACCGTGGTGACATCCAAACAGATGCTTGCAGACAGATGTTGCGGACACACAGACATATTATATACACGCGCGCACACACACACGGACACAGCAATTCTTTCCGATAGAACGTATGCACACCCAAACTCAGACAGACTTCACTCGGATGGATGCTAACAGATGTGTAGGAATGACCAGGGATTCCAAACACTGACAGAGACACACACACACACACAAACACAGAGAGACACGCAGATGGCCTGCACCATCAGGAAACGCAGAGCGAATAATCCCTTACATCCCCCTAAAATTCACCATCCACCTGCCACTAGCACCCAGCCCCTTGCGGTCAGCACGTCTCCGACCCCCTAGAGGTGACATCCGCAGCCTCTCTGCCAGCTTTCCATACAGTCGTCCATCTGTCTCCGCGGGGCTACCCCTGTCAGCGGCACGGCAGCCTCTTCCCCGTCCGTCGCACCTGTCCGCCTGTGTCCACTCCCCCCTCCGCAAACCCCCCCTCTGCTGCAGGCAGACAGGCCTACTGATTAAGACCCTGGCCTAAAGGCACACCTGCGCCACAACCTCCCCAACACACACACACTCACACACTTTAACGGCTCCATGTATCTGTCACTGGTGTGGAGGACAGCCTACAATCAGACAAGCTCAAATCAGAGAGTTGGACTATTTGCGAAACACGGCACACACACGCACAACACACTCACACACACACACACACACACACACACACACACACACACATACTGTACACACACACACACTATGCAAAACACACTCTACTATGCAAAGCACCTCGGTTGTTGATGACATACTCCACTGACAGGCCGCACTCAGTTCAAGGCTACTTACGACACCTATACCTACTTACAGTACACACACACACACACACACACATCCATGGCCAGCAAGTGCAGTGGTGTGGTGACCAATATACTGTACAGAGCTTTGACCAACAACAGAATACAGCAAACAACTCCTGTCACAGGTACAGTATGCACTAAACTTGACGGCCATGCCATGGTGCATAACACATTAAAATACACAACAGTGTACAGCAGACAGTAGCTTGATACATAAACATGAAATGTTCCATGAGACACTTTAAGAGAAAAGACGAGTGTGTTACCGTGGGTAACGCAGGCCCACGGCGAACAGGGTGACGCCGGTCTGCTTGAGCTCGGTGGCGGCGAGCTGCACGGCCCCCTGGGAGCGCCCGTCCGACAGGAGGATGAGGATGCGGGGGACCGTGCCGTTTTCACTGGACGCCGGGAAGCCCTTCCTCAGGACGTACTTCAGGGCCAGGCCTGTCTGAGTGCTGCCTCCCCTACAGAGACAAGATGGACGGAGAGAGAAAAACATTCTTTCATACGAGATGAAAAGACACAACATAATCCAACATGTAAACAGTCCTAAATGTAAACAATCCTGAACGTAAACAATCTTAAACTGGAACTAAACATCATTTAACCAGTATGTACTGTACAGTTATCAAATACATGGAGATGGGAGGAAGGCAGAGAGATCACATCACAAAAAACAAAATACTTCGATAAGAGGAAGAGAGAAACAGAGACAGAGACTATGACAGGGACGTGAGGGAGAAGACATGAATAGCGTTATGGTTATCTCATGCATAGAGAACATGGTAGTCTGATTTGTAAACTAGATGTGTGTGTGTCTGTCTCTGTCTCTCTATCTGTGTGTGTGTGTGTGTGTGTGTGTGTGTGTGTGTGTGTGTGTGTGTGTGTGTGATGTCACGAGGGTGAGTGTAAAAGGTCGTCTGCTGTCTGGGAATCCAGGCTCTTTGAAATCCCAGTGGGAGAGCAACAACAAAGGCCAACAACAGCTTCTGTTTCAGCAGCAGGCTATTTAAAAGCTGTGTGTGTGTGTGTGTGAGAGAGAGTTTGCGTATGTGGGCGTGTGCCTGTGTGTGTATGTGTGTGTGTGTGTGTGTGTGTGTGTGTGTGTGTGTGTGTGTGTGCGTGCGTGCTGACTACCTCTCCACTAATCTCATATTAATTTGATGCAGTCTAGGCAATCCTCAGATAACCTCACACAGAGCATGACTCTATCCCTCCCTCCCTCTCCCCCTTCCCTCCCTCTCCCTCTCATTTCATTTCATTTCAGTTTTCTTATGCTCTCTCTCTCTCTCCCTCTATCTCTCTCTCTCTGTATCCCTCCTTCTCTCATATCATATCATTTCAGATCGCTGCACTGCTATACTTGTTCAGGATTAGACTCTAATGCTGTAATGAATATGGCTAAGTCAGGCCTCAGTGGCCATCTCATTCTGTTCTGAGCTAAAACTGGGCAGATTCTCTGTGCTCTCTGGTTCATGTCCCTTAACTCGCTCAACTGCTTCAGTCCTCCATAATCCCACAAACCCTCTCTTCCGGCCTACTGGACCCAGCGCTTTCGTTTACATTCACTGAACTTCTCTGAGATTTGAGTGGGAATGCATGAGAACTATAGGAGCAGCAGTTGGAAGACACACACACACACACACACATACACACACACACACACACACACACACACACACACACACACACACACACGCACACACACACACACGCACGCACGCACGCACACACACGCACACACACCACAACGATTTGGGCATCAGTGGAACAGTTGGTCTATAGGAGTGACAACTGCTGATGTTTTTAAGAGCAGCGATGAAATGTTGATTTCACAGCTGTTCAGAGCAGTACTGGTATGTCCTGGCCTTGGGTGTAAATTATACACACACACACAGAAACGCAGACACGCAGACACGCGCGCACACACACACACACACACACACACACACAAAAACAAACAAACTGAAGTTGATTACCTGTATGTGATTTTCTTCAAGTGTTTCTTGACCTCTTCTTTGGTGGTGTATGCATCCAGAGGGATCTCTAACCGTGCCGTCGAGCCAAACTGAATAACTCCCACTCTTACCTGACAAACACACAAACACACACACACACACACACACACACACACACACACCTGAGTGCTGGCACAGCAGTTCAT
>NC_085015.1:25158399-25185899 GCF_963854185.1 Sardina pilchardus
AGACCAGCTGAGTTATCGGACAAGAAAAGGGAACGTTTAAGCCCAGGGTTTACGCTGAACTTCAGAACTTCAGCTAACGGGTAATACGTTTAAAAAACGTTAACACTTCAGATGAGGGATGAGGAAACGGCCATTCTGTACGAACTGCAAACTTTTAATACATGCTCTAGTTGTCAAGTTGCAGATAACAGTGCAAGTAACTGTTAAAACAGACAAATAAGATAAGATAAGATTAGATAAACTTTGTTTAATTCCACAAGAGGGAATTTGTGCTTCAGTATAGTAGAAACATAAACACAACTGGGCACAAATGAATCTGACAGCATGCAGTCACAAATCAGATAATGTGTAGTCAATTGACTGTATTAATGTGCATCAGCGTGTATTACATATTTGAAGGGTGCTTAGATAGACGGCATAAAAATATTTGTTGATCAAAATGGCAAAACGAGAGGTCAATTCAGGTGGCATCGTTTGACCCGACACCATCAAAGGTCATCCCAACCCTCCAGAGCATGGCGCTATAGGCCTCCGCACGTCTCTCCACGCACACACCATGACGTCGGACTGCTTGGGATTCTTGGAGGGATCACTCTCAAATCCTCTGAGACAGTGCTAAGAACCAGTTCTCAGGCCTAGGCCTCCGAAAGCTCTCCACACTAAAGACACCTACCACAGCAGTGACAGGAGGCTTTCCTTATCAAGCTCCCCCTAAGATTTAGCAAAGGGGAGTATGGCCCCCCCTAACCCCCCTCAGAGCAATTCCGCAGTGCAGATTTACAGTGATCCAACACAGCACTGCAGGTCGACTAACCTCTCCAATCCCCCACCCAACTCCACCTCTCCCACACATAAACATCCACCCACTTGCAGCATTCTGAGATGGGCCTCCAGGTTCTTATCTGTCAACAAAAGCATAAGAAACGGTCTTTCCCTCAAAAGTTTATCAAATTCTACAACAGGAGCACTGTCATGTATGAACACTGCAGGCCCTGAAGCATGGCATGTGCTCATTCCTGTGGTAAAACAATTCAAAAGATTTTCTTTTTTTTTTTTTAAATTAACACCACGTGGGGGAAATGCTTCAAGTGTGTGTGCAGCCTTCAAGGGCAAGTTTGAAACTGATGTTCTGCCCTGATGGACTGTAAATACTTCTGGACGTCACTAAAGCTGTCATTACAAAGGGAAAAAAATACCAGATAATTTAATACTGGTGGTAAAGTTTCTGCTCCTTAAGGGCAAATACTCCAGATATAAGTGTACTGTTTGTGGTAAGGCAGTAAAAACATCAAGTCTTACATTCTTGCATGTGGAACGAAGCGTTTCCTAGCGGAAGGAAAACAGTCAGCAACATCGCATCTTGAATGCAGACTGAGGCATAATGGAAGTCTCCAAAACAAAACCTTTTAATTTATGGTGATTTATCCAGGATATCAAATAGAAGTACACAGGCCAAGGGGCGTCGTTTCAGTCACTCATCTTCTAGCGCTCCTTTTTCAGCTGTCTTATGTTTCCTACACGCCTCACAAGCCAGACAGTATAGGCTCACTGGGCCTGATGATGGCTCTCCAATGTTTCCCAGAGACCTCAACAGCCACCTTTAATGTTCACCTTGACTTCAACTTTGACCCAAGGGCTGTTAGAGCTGTCAGTTTGCTTTGCCTTGTGTACTCAGCCTTTTAACTCAAACCATTACCCTCGTCAAGGTCATGTGTCAGGCTTGTGTGAGGTTCCAGTTACAAAGCAAGAGAAACCTGGATGCGCTTACAGTAGTTACATTGTGACAGGTCATATAAACACACACACGAAATAACAAAGGCTCAAACTACCAATAGTAACTCAGGAATTATAACAGCTGTGTTACTGGTACAGTACTTGAACAACTCTACATTGCGGCCAAACTCATCAACAAGCACCTGAATATGTATGTCGCATCATGGGCAGACTTGCATGCTATCAGTTTCTTTATTTCTTCATGCTTACCTTGGAATAGGAAGAACAAGAAGAAGAAGTAAAGCTGGCTTGTGGAGTCCATCATTGGAGACCTGAAACAAGGAGACAGAAAAGACTCATTACACTGAACGTGGTGAGCCGGTGAAAACGGTGACTGCCATTTGTATTGTTTGAGCCTTAAGTGTGAGAACAGTCAGCGACTACATGTTGGTCGAGCCCCTTTGAGAGAGAACGCTAACGAGAATAGCGCATTCTTGTGGGAGGAGAACAGCTGCGCTGGGCGAACCTTGAGCAGCACATAGGCTGCATTCCTCCTCCATTCAGCAGAAGAAAGGATGGAGAACGAGGGTGGGGACGGTCCCCTGAATTACAGCGTGTCCAACAATGTGCTTGTTAGCCGAGCATTAGCAAGAGGGGGGGGGGGGGGGGGGGGGAGCGGTCATTGAAGTGGGGGGCTATTTTTTGAAGAGAATTAAGGGTAGGCAAGGGTCGACTGACGCCAGGCTATTTTAGACAGGGTTAAATCATGATGCTGGACATCTGACGGATGGCTGTGGTGGTTGGGGGGGTCACATCCCCATGGTCAAGGGGCCTTCAGATGAAGCATCAACTAGGTGATGATAAGAGGCGTTAGCCGTGAGGGTTACCAAGTGGGTCCGAAATAGCACCGTTTATCACCCAATACAGCATGTGGGGTAGAAACATAAACATCCATTTTATAGTCGTGTCAAATGGGTCAACCACATAAAGGGACTCAGAAGAGAAAAAAGGGACCATTTGAATTGACATTGGAACTCCAGGCTCTTCTCAACCCTCTCTCCTCAGTCCTCCAGCTCGTTCCAACTGATCTATAAAGAACACTGGATAGACTATCCCATTTTTGCTGCCCCATCATTCTTTATAGATCAGTGGGAGCGAGCCCAAGGACCGAGGATTGAGGACCAAGGAGAGAGGTTTGAGAAGAGGCCTCTATATTTCGGATCGCTGGTATGCTTTGTCCACATTCTTTAGATGGCCTCAAATACAGCAAACCAACTCCTTACCTGCACAGAAAACCAAAGGTAATGCCTTTAAGGGCAGCATTTTGGACATTTAAGTTATAGAGGGACAAATCCCTCAATGCATTGTGGTCTAGATTAGAAGTATGCAGTCAGACCACATTCCAACTCACAGTCATTGGTTTCAATTTAAGAGCCTTTTACCTCTGGTCAGCAGCCAGCTACTGGACCATGGCTGAACAAACACAGGGCTGAGTGATGGTCATCTCACTGCACCTTAAATCACTGTCATTTCTTCATCTGGGTGTTACACATTAACCCAGAGGAATTCCTCGGTGTGTTCACATCCATCACCTCAAAGCTTCCAAAATCATCAGGTCCTCAAGAGGGATTTGGGTCAGGATTATATGATTTCATTGTATGCACACACACACACACTCACTCAGAGAGAGAGAGAGAGAGAGAGAGAGGGGGGGGGGGGGGTCTTGTGCCCAAAGATAGCATCCAGTTTGTATCTGACCTTCTTTTGATATTTTTGAGAATGTAAAAGTTTGACAAAGGCATCAAAGCATGCACTTCTGCATGCATGCGTGTATGTGTCTGTGTGTTATGTCTGGGCCATGATATCTGATTGGCCAAAATCCAGCTGGAGGGACACGGTGGGGCCGGGCAGGTGTGGTGGGATTTATGAAGTGGGTACGGAGGCGACAGTGAGCCATGAAGCGTCGCTGGGTTTCGCTTTGATCTGACTCGCCCACTCGCTCATCTCCTGCACACATTCCCACCACTGTCACCTTGGGAAAACACGGGAGGAATATTGCGGATAAACAAACCAACATTCCTCATAAAGAGGACAGATTCTAAAAACAAAAAAAGTGATCACCACATCACTTCCGTGCTTTAGAGTTTTAAACGATTTGGGACAGACCAGAGGAAGACACTGAGAGGGATCCATTAAGATTCCAATGCCGAGAATGTGCATTCACCTGACATGGTGAGGATGAATGGAATTTGGCAATGTCTCATTGTGCTGAAATACTTAGGAATACTTTTTTTTCTCCCCCTTCTCAAGAGGAGGGTCTTTGCGCGTGATAGGCATCTGAGGTCCCGGCCCAGGGCTGGCTCTGTGAACAAGCAGTCTCACAATCATCTCACGATAACCATCACGGCTTCCCCTGGCTCTCTCTGTGTGACCAGCGGAGCGTTCCGGAAGGAAAGAGAGAAGAGAGAGAAAGCAAGGGAGAGAGAGAGACAAAGGCACACACAGAGAGAAAGAGCAGATTTTCTATTATAGAGGAGAGCTTTTTATCTACCAGAGTGATTTACTCCCATTTCTTTATGATCTTCCCATCTCACATCCTTCTCTCTTTATCTGTGTGTCATTCCCTCACGCCCACCGTCTTCCATTTCACACAAGTAGGCTACGCATACCAATTGAAGACAGACTATCTTCATCATATCTTCTCACAAAATACCACAAATATCATTGCCAATTTCAGCAATGTAATTCATTTCAACTAGATGGTAGATGGTGTGTATTTAGACAGACTATGCCAAGTTTTTAGTCAAGAAACAGAAGCCAAGAAGTCTAATATGTTAATTATAGCCACTCAAGTTTCAATTCTCTATATAAACAGAACTCACAAAAGTGGGGCCTACAACTCAACAGCCGACTGAGAAGTTTGTTACTTGCTGGCTGGCTCTGAATAGCAACTGTCCAGAAATTGGCTCTCAGAAATGAATGGGCTTTTGTTTGATGTAAAATGTACATGGACAGTAGCAACATGTAAAAGCTTTAATACACTAAATGAAATCATTAAAATGCTGTTGCCAACAGTTGCTTCTTAATCTTCGGAAACCTTTTCATCTACCTCAACTGAAACACTGCTGTGATTACCTGCAGTGGAAGAGCCTTCTGCTCAGTGGCTGTGCAGTGCAGTGTTTTCTTTGATGTGAGTGGAGTGTGTGTGTGTGTGTGTGTGTGTGTGTGTGTGTGTGTGTGTGTGTGTGTGTGTGTGTGTGTGTGTGTGTGTGTGTGTGTGATGCTGACCTGCGCATACATGTTCTCTGGCCTCTGCCATAACAAGGTGAGTGGTTGACAGAGGATGCAAGTCTGGATACTGAACACGCTGCATTCCCATGTGCACACAAACAACGATCTGCTCCCCGTCTTACTAGCAGTTCAGAGGGCAGGTCAAAAACAATGCGACCACAATAAGCATGGAATAGAATAGTCAAATAGTGGCGAGGTAGGAATGCCCGAGTTTCCAACAGGGATCTGTTTACTATGTGACTTGACAGTTTTGTTTTATGGTGCGGGTCCCTCCATTTCTCTGTGGAGATAAATCGTACCTGTGCCTGCCTTCTGGTTTGAAATGGTAACAAGTCAGAAGCTGTCTAAGCATGACATAATTAGAAAGGAAAACCCTTGGAAGCACTTCACACAAGTGCAGTAATCACTAACCGGCAGCATTTAATGGCTACAAATTCTCTCCACACAAACGACTGAGGACAGTTATGAAAATGATGGGAGAGACTTTTACATTCCACTATGATGATTAGCTTGTAGAGTATAAAAATAAACCACCAAACCCTGCTCTATAGCCTACACATATTCAACAGTAAACAGTTCATCTTTCTAATGGTTTATTTGCTTCGCTTTTGAAGACATTAACCATGAATGTCTCAGGTCTGTAATGGAATGCCAGACACACTTTTCCGGGGGGGAAAAAGAAGAAATCTTTCGTGTAAAGGGATGCATGTGACATGCCCACCACTGGGTCTAACACAAGATGTCATGACAAAATGCACACATCCCTGTGGACCTTCTAAGGGGTTTCCCCATCCTCGCCATGGAGTAGGGAACATCAGAGCCCTTTTTTTTTTTTTTTTTTTTTAAATCTTTACAATAGGATGCATACCTTATCCAAAACAAGCCAGAATGCAATGCTCAAATGTGCGCACGCTTATCTCGCGCACTACATGTATGAGTCGAGATGTTTGCGTGCTAGCTATATGTGGTGATTCCATAGGCCTAGTGTTAGGGACCGTCAAGATGCAAGCACACGGGGCTTCATTTTAAGCTCATTCAAAAATCATCAAGTGCAGCGGACATCGCAAAGTACGCAAAGGGCGGGTCATAAGGTTGTGACCCTGAAGATGTGTTCGAGTTCCAAGTTTTAAACTTTGTTTAGTTTGTGCAGTTTCACGCTTTAAAACGTAAGATCTGCCAACAACAGGTAGGATAAACCCATATGCTTCCATTTCTCCCTTATTGAAATGTTTTGGATCGAGTCTCCTGCATGTCAAAATTTCACATGTCCATAAGCTAAATGACACCGGTGTTCTTGCCTATAGGCTGATAAAAGCTCGCGGACTATTGGCAACTGAACGCTGTGCACCAACTAATAGCCTATTATTAATGAAGTACTTCTTGCTGAAGAGAAGAAATACAACATACCACTTCAAACGTCGCTCTTAGTTGTATGACTTCGCGTGGACAAAGCCAGGTCCTCTTATCCAAATGCGTATTTCTGAGATGACAAGTTCCCTCTGGGGAGAAAGCGCTCCCCGCTCAAACTTCCGCAGGCTGCAGGCGTGACTTTGACTGGGCTCCACTACTCCGTTCATCCCACTGACAACTCAACCACCCCATCCACCCCAAGCTGTTTAAAGTATGGTTTATGCAAAGTTACGTTTGTGCCGTCAACGCCTAGAAGTCTGGCGTGAACTTCAGGTAAAACAACTGAGGACAACGAGCTATTTCATGACAACCCGAAGTTTTTTTTATTATTATTTCAAGAGGGCACAATGTCCAACAACTGTGTTAATTTTGGACTGATTCTGAAAACCGAACAAATGGTGCTAACTTGATTTACAGTATGACAAACAAGAACAGTTATTTTTCTGCTCGCTGAAAAGCAAGGAAATCCTGAAAAGGTTCATGATCCACATCCACGGAATGCAAGTGCATCGTCAACACACCACACAAACTGAACTTTTTTGTTTTTACTGTACTTTGAACAGAACATTAACAAAGTGCCTAAGGTTGCTCAATGACCAAGACAACTACCAACTCCAGCAAGTATGCCTTGGATGAGTGTGTCGTTTAAAATAATAAAAACATAAAATAGAATTAGTCAATACACACATATATAGCCCCGGTCATCTTTGCTTGGGCAACATAATTTTTTTAAACATTAAACAATAAAACATTAAAATAAAAGACAGGCTTTTTAAACTCAATGCACCACAGAATTCTGCCATCCGTTTATCTGCTGCATAAGATGTACAATAAGGTCTTCAAGCTTCTCCATCTGCAAGGGAAGGATATTATGTTAAGTATATGCATTCACTATGTACAGTATAACCACTATGACATGGTACATAATGTGATCATCCTATTGAGGTAGGTCTTTCTCAAATGGTAAATGAGAAGTGCCTGTCTCTTCTATTAGGGTTGGATTTCTAGGAATGCTGTCTAAATCCAATGTTAAACAACCCATCTTTGGCCAGTATCACCTATTTGAAACAGGTTCTCACCTTGTTCTTCAGTTCGCTGCAGCAGCATGCTTTGTGAGCAACTGGTGGAAAAAACAAAAACAGTTTGTCAGTGCAGTGACACTGCAATGAAAACATATTCATGGATGTCATCAGATCTCTTTCTAGCACCATGCAGTCTGCATTCATAATCTAGGTGCTTGATTTTATACACCTGTGGAAAGGGACCTGATGAAACCCATATGTTAGAGTATGTTGGCAAAGATGTAGGTTGGGTGAACCCTGCCTGAACTTCCGGGGAATTTGAATTTCGCCCGGCAGCTCAGGCTGGATACCAGCGGACCTATTTTTCGCTGTTTACTGCCAGAACCTTTGGCTCCAGTCAGAAACGGCCATACTCTAGTCCTAGCAAAGATGTGCATTGACCAATAAAAACTGAAACAAAACAAGGAATATTGAACAAGATGAATTACATGCATAAAGAAAGTTAAAAGAATGAACTCCTGCGAGATAACGGGCCTTAGAAATCATATTTTGGGGTTAGAGTTTTTGATGGGTGCTGGGAGAGTGTACACACCATCATTAGGGACTGAGCCGGTGCTGCCTGCCACGTCTTTGGCTTCCGGCACCTTCTTCGGGCCACCTGAAATCATCCAAACATCATAAATGTATCCACAGATACACACACACACACACGCACACGGCCCATGGGGAAATGACACGTCTGCTGGGTTACGGTCTTAAAACACCACCTGGAGCTCCACCGATCATCCTGAGAGGATGCGGAGCTCTGCACAAAACAAGACCTTGGCTGACAGTTTTAAAAGATTTTTTTTTACTGGGACCAACTAAAATAAAAAAGTTTACGGGACTGCACAAGAATTGGGTTCTAGAGATTCTGCATGTCTGTCTGGTTGAGCGAAGCCGCTTCCTAAAAACAACACCCAAGTTTGAACACTTGTGCAATCAAATCTATCCAGGATCGCCACAAGTTGTGAGGGACATCTTTGCATGTGGATGACAGGTTAACAGCAAATAATGTACTCAAGCGGCAGTAGAAGTAGACTACAAATACCTCTGGTAGGCTTAAGTTGGACAAGCCCTCTGTTTGTACTCCCAACATTCCCCTCATGTTTAAGCCGGACTGTGGTGGTGGTTACTGGGACAAATCTACCTTGAAATTACTGCAGAGTGGTCATTCCTATCTCTGATGACCTTTCAAGATATCCGAGAGAGTGGCTGTCCTGTTCACTCTCCAGTGAGAGGAAAATAACAAGGGGGAAAAATGACGCTAATGCGACGCAAATGCTACCTGTCACCGCGGCAACCTGCTGTTTGGGCGCGCTGTCCTGATGTTTGGCTGGAGCCGGAGACACCACTGGAGCCTTGGCTGGAGCCCCAGGTTGAGGGGTGCTGATGGGCTGCGGCAGACGCGGCTGCTGCTGGGGTGGCTGCGGCGGTGGGGGTTGGGGCGCCACCTTGCTCTGGTCGGGGACCTGCGGAGTGCTGGCCGCAGCCTGGGGGCCCTGGAGGCTCTTCAGCAGGAGTGGGCCGATGGGCCCCTTGGCCTGATGGGTAACGTCCAGCAGGTTGACGGAGCCGTCGAAGGCCTGAACGGAGGCCTGGAGCTTGCCGCTGAGTAGCGTCCCAAAGAGCTCCATGGAGCTTTCAGGCCACTCGGAGGGGAAGCGCTCCTTACCTGGGGGACAGGTGGAGTAGAGACAGGGGCTCGTAATGCTGCAAATGGACGGATGCAGGAATGGATGGATGGAGTGTGTGTGTGAAATCGTGCTCCACTGGAGATTTCGCAACGCTGCTACAGCGAAAAAGGCCGGAGGTGTGTTTAAATTCAGTTATCAGCAAACATTTGCGAACACTCACAAACAGTCTGAGGAGTTAGGTCTCCCCGAATATATACAGTGGAGCTGGATGAGAGCTGGGGCAAAGTGTCACTATGACAATGGAACATTTACACCAAATTGTTCAAATTTAACTGTTCTGAGAAAACATGTTCGCCATGAGCGTTCGTCATTGTTTGCCTAATACCAACACACCTCAGGACACAGACAGTTATAATATATATTTAAAAAAATCTACCGTCAGCCATATATGAAATTGAGATTTGATACGTAAGCATTGCTTGCTAAGGATATGTGGGATGGATAAATGTCTTGTAAAGCTGCAGATATTCACCGGTGAGGGAGCAGCGCACGATCCTGAGGGGATACTGGAGGAATTCTCTGGGCATGGGCAGGATGTGGGAGAGCGGAACCTCCTCCGCGTTCCCAAAATCGGCGTAGATCACGCTGGCCTTGGAGCTGTTGATGTCCAGGACCACGGCCCTGTACCACTTCTTATCTCCTGAGACAAGGGAGTAAACACTCGGATTAAATACGGAGTTCAAAGGAACTGCACTGGGGGGTGGTAGAGATGAGGTTACTTTACCGTTGTGTTATGCAGTATACTTCTGCCCAATGTGTTATGGACTCTTAAAGCAACACTAAAGAGTTTTTCGTACCTTAAAATAATGTTTCCAAAATCATTTCAGCGGTTCATCGACTCGTAACAGGGTGAACGGCACTTGCACTTTCACTTTGCGGCCCTCCATCGGCTATAACCGCACTATGTAACTTTACGAGGTGGGGTAGTGTATCTGTGGTTCGATGAAATGAGACATCAGAAACTACAAATTTGACTTGCTTCGATGTCGCAATACATCATACTTTCATAAAATCATGCAACATATTCTACCTTGTCTGTTATTTGCTGGATAAACAAATGGCGTGTGTGCGACAGAGGAAAAGTGCTTTAGTGTTGCTTTAAGGACTAAGGACTGTTAGGAAAGGTAAAACAACAGAGCCAACTGGAAAAAGGACGGAAAAATAAAATCACCAAATAGCTGCATGTTTCTGCATGAGAGCTCAACATACTGGTCTACCCACTATGAGCAAATTTGCTCTGTTCATTGACTGAGGGAACAATGCATGGAAAAGCCATTAAGGTAATCCTGTGTTTAGCAAGCTTACGGAATGCACAGCGACACACACACACACACACACACACACACACACACACAGTGTTTAAAGGGCAGGCCAGGCAGGCGTTGGGGCAGCTCCAGAAGTGTGTCATTACTCCAGACGCTGCAGACGCTAAATTAGTGGGCTCTGGGTCGGAATGCCACGGTGCAGCACAACGCCCCAACTGGGAAGGAGGGCTTTGATGAGCACCTGGCCTGCACTGCACTCCTATTGGCTGTCACAGATCCCACTAAGAGCTCTGCATGCAGGAGGCTGCTGACTTTGTAACAGTCCTACAGTAAACCTCCGACAGCTTGAAGGGTTCATGTCTGATCATGTCATCAACTCATAACGAAGGGTTCTGAAATAGGTTACGAGTTTAGGCCTTTAAATGAAATAATTTGCTAAATATTACCAAAGTCCTTATCAGCAAGTCTCACCACTTGGCGGCCATCTTGGTAATGGCTTCAAGCAGTTATTTAGGGCAGCTATTTCGGAAGATGACATGAATCATGCCATTGGTCACTTACATTACAGGAAGGGGCAGGATACATGTAGACAACTGCCATATACTGTAGACCTCTGAAGTTCACCCCATATGGAGGATTCTCTGAGAGCTCTCTCCTTATTGTAACATGTTTGATAATACATTCCTCAATGATAATGGCTGAATCTGAATGTGCTCTATTGTTGTGAGTGGCAGACTCACCTGAGAACTGGGCACAGCAGGCAGCGCCAGGCTGCGGTTTGGTCTGGCTAGGGGTGGCCTGTCCACAGTACTTCTCCACCTCCATGATCAGGGACTGGAACTTATCGGAGTTAACTGGAGAGACCACACACACACACACACACACACACACACACACACACACACACACACACACACACACACACACACACACACACACACACACACACACACACACACACACACACACACACACACACACACACACACACACACACACACACACACACACACACACACACACAGGAGTAGGGATTTAAAAAGACACCACAAAATGGAGATGCTGTAGACTAGGTTAGCGCTGGATCTAACGGCTGGCAGGACACCTTCAGTGGAGCTCATGATGAAGAAAAGGGCGGGGCTGATGGCTGCTGCCACGCGTGGAGTGAAGGTCTGGTTCCGAGGGAGCTCCTCCGTCTTCCAGTCCAGCGGGAAGGTTGCAGCTGATGGTGGGGACACAGGCATCAGGACATGAAGACACACCGAGGACTGAGGATGCATACAACTAAGCCAACCTATTATTGGAATGGCCTGGCACTAGAGGGGTTATTTCACACAAACCTGAGACAAAATCCTGGTAACTGTGCCATTTCTTATGTGGCGCTTTTAGCATACCATACACTGTGTACATTAATAGAATTTTCAAGAGCTGACTATAGTGTCAGTTCTATTTCGTTTCTCCCGACCGCCAGAGGCGGTGCTTTCAGCACCTGGATATCCATCACACGTACGTGTAGGTCGAGTGTTTATATCAACAAAGTCACCTGTGACCTGGGTGACGTCTGCCCTGTGCACCGGCACAAAAGGCAGGTCAACACAGGATACGACCTCTTGGCAATCTTCTCGTGGATATTCCGAGTGACTGCCAAGCTCTGGTGGTCATCCGAAACTCATAAAACCGTGGTTATATGCATAATCTTCGTTTTATGCTACCCATCTCTACGTATCTCAGCATTTATAATTAGCAGGTAAACTCAACCTATAAAAGCATGCATGGAATAGGATCAGGATCAAATGACAATGTGCTAGATTAGCGAAGATCATTCAGACTCACCAGGCTGTGATGCTGGGGTCTGGTCCACAGCGGGAGTTTTTATTGGTGGAGCCACAGCTGGTGCCTCTCTGTGATTGGTGGCTGCAGAAGGGTGTGCACCGTGAGCCTGGCTCTGATTGGTGGCACTGGAGGGGCGTGCACCAGGAGCCTGGCTCTGATTGGTGGCTACAGGAGGATGAGAAGCCTGAGGTTGACTTGTGGCATTGGTTACAACCTGGCTCTGACTGGTTCCACTAGGAGGGCGTGTTGCTGGGCCCTGGCTCTGATTGGAGGAACTGTCAGCGCTTGGGGCGGGGGCCTGGCTCTGATTGGCTGCAACAGGAGTGTGAGGGGCAGGAGGTTGGCTCTGATTGGCTGTGGTGGAAGGGCATGGGCAAGATGTCTGACTAACATTGGGCTTTTTAGCCAGCTGTTCAGAGAGAAGTGTTGCGGCGATGTTGTGGCTGTCAGACTGGAGCTCGATGCCGTAGCCACGCTCAGTGATGGAGACTACACGTCCAGTCAGGTACTGGCCAGCACACAGCTCCTGCATTCTCTGAATGGCAGCCTGGGTCCACTGACCACCAGCTGGCTCAACACCTGCAATTAAGCACACATGTGAACACTTCATATCAATACATTTAGAGAATACACTAATCCAGCGAAACACGGAAGTAACACAAAACCGCCATTACTGCGTGCCTGGCTGCTAAGAAATTAGCCCGTTGGTTCCATAGGCGGCTGTTGCAGAGGTTAGCTGTTATTAATACACGTCTTAATACTTTATGGTGTTAATAAATTACCTTCACTGGTAAGTTTTGGTACAGTCTGACATCATTGATCCAATGTTCCCTTTCACCTGACATTTTCATTCATGAGCAGGACCCCTTGTTAGACATTCTCTGACAGGATGCTTTCATTGAAAAGCACAGGCAAGTGTCACTCGTCAGGCACGCAGGAATGGCGATATTCAAGATGGCAGCGCCCATAAAGTTCGCGCTGGATTAGTGTATACTTCCAATAGGCTGAATCAAACCAGTCGTCTCAAAATCCTGCAAACTGCATGTACTGTAGGACTTGGGCTTTAACTACCTTAATCAACCAGCTGAGCTACTGTCTGGTTTAGATGATTCAAAAGCATTATCAGAAAAGCAGTCCTCTTCATGTTATTGCATATGAATATACCTCAGTGTGCCAAAGCCAACCAAATCTGCATGCCACTTGTAACAATTTGGCAGCCAAGGGCAACCGGGCAACCATGCCACCAACACGGCCACGGCCCCTTACCTGCCAGCCAGCAGCGGATGGCCAGGAAAGGAAGGGTCACCAGCCGCTGCTCTATGGTCCTCAGGTGAGCCGGCTCCACCGCGCAGCTGTTCCCGTAGTCCACGAAATACACCTGCGCCTTCCCATCAGCCCCCACGCTCTGCACCATGGCGCGGTACCAGCTGCCGTCTGTCAGGGTTGCAGCAGTTACAGTGTTTACACAGCGAAACTGAGTCAGCTAGAGCCAAAATGGCAACTATTCAAATGCCACTTATTGACGTATCTGACTGCAATGAACTGCAACCAATTCCACAGTTGAACATAGCCAAGCACATGGAGCACTGGGCTGGAGGCAATATACCAGACAAATGCTTCAGGAGTACCGGTAGTCAATTTGACAATTTACACACAAACACTATCTCAATTCATAATATTATTTACATTTGTCCAGCACAAGTAACTGACAAGTTTAAGTAACTGACAAGTTTAATGCAGGCAAAAAAAAGTTTCCTAATTGGTCAAGTGTAGTCTCCGTCACCATCCACATGCTGCTGGTGGTCGCCCCCTGTTGGTGGCAGAGTGGAATGTCATCTCACCAGAGAAGAGAGCACAGCAGGGCTCTCCCACCACAGGGCTGAGGGGAGCAGCATCTCCCTCACAGTGCTTCAGCAGCTCAGCAGACAGTTGTGCCAGGGCCTGCAGGTCTGCAAACACAAACACACAGACACACACACCAGAGTTTACGTCACATACAGACGGAAATTGTTCGGCAATTATTATACAGGTATTTAAAACATATCTGGCAGATTTTCTGTATGTCCGGTACTCTGGAATATTACAAGTTGATAAGCCTAGATAAACCTCAGGTGTGCACAAACACACACGCATACACACACTCAATCTCAGATATACACACAAATAATACCACCTACACTACATCAACTAGTATTTTTAAATTCCAAAAAGACTCACCGTATGGTTGTAGGTCATACATAATTACACAACAATAGCTTCATCCACAAAACACGTGTTAAGTACTGTGGAGTTAGTGGCATGATGTTGTAAATATGGCGTGTGCTTTGTGATGTTCTGTCAGTGGCACCTTCGGGTACGTAGCGGTAGCAGTAGAACTCTCCCGGGTTATCGATGACAGTGGCCACCATGACCGCCAGCTGGCCGTCACACGGGAGCTCAGAGCAGGTCCACTCCAGCTTCGGCGGCCTGGGGGCGTTCACTACTATAGGACACACACACACACACACACACACACACACACACACACACACACACACACACACACACACACACACACGCACCACTGCTGTTACAAAGCTGCTGTCATTAGGCTAGGTTTTGTAAAATACTGCCAAACAAGAGTTACATAAGTCATTCAGGGAAGGGTAAACTGAAAGCTAACAGTGACAGATGACAGAACATTCAGACGGTGCTCTTCCATCTACGTCTAAACATCCAAGCCCAAAAATACACCCAAAGACAGATTTCTAAGGTTATGTACTTTTATCGGCCTTCCTCTAAATCAAAGCGTGTCAAAACAAGTCAATAAAGACAAGGCATTAGGCGCTGCTCTCTCACCAGGGGCTTTAGGCACGGCTCCTGGGGCAGCGGCCATCTGGGGCTGTGGGGTGGCCTGCTGCTGCGGGGCTTCTGCCGGGGCGGCTTTGGGCTCGGCCAGCGCGTAACCCATGGACACCAGCAGCTCGCCCATGTCCGTCTGCGGGTCACTGGACTCGTCCACCATCGCCACCTGGAGGCCGTCGGCCTTCCGGCCGTGCACATCCACGCGCAGGAAGCGGTTGGAGACGAGCCGCTTGAGGATCAAGGCGGCCTGCTCGGGCCAGCTCCCCTCAGGGGCCAGAATGCCTGGGTAAGAGAGGAGAAGGGTCACTTTCACTTGATCAAATCTATTCACGGGTTTCATCAGGTCCTTTTCCACAGGTGTAGCCTATGAAAATCAACCTAGATTATGAATGCAGACTGCATGGTGTTTGATTAATACACCTGTGGAAAAGGACTGGAAGAAACCTGTGAATATAGCACCATGAACATTTGTTCACATCAGCCATTTTTTCTACATGAAATATATGGCAGGCCCAGCTGTTACTAATGACATTAATTAAGGTTCTGATTCTGTAACACTTACATTGAACAGACATAATTTCCGTAATTAGTAACACCTGTGCTTGCCCTTCCACTGTATGTCAAAATGGCTGTAAAGGTCTATTAACGAGATATGGCACATGAAACTGACACGGTACAAGACAACAGCAGCCATGTTTATGATTATATTTCCTACACTGGTCTCTCCAAAACATACCAGTTCATATAACATCTAGAGCGAGAAAAAGAACGGTACTTCTTTTCATGAAGTACTGCTGCTAACGTGTAAATTGTTTAGAATAATGCACATCTCGGCATAAACATGACTACATGACATGAAAATGTATTCCTAACAGCTTGTCCAGGTTAAAAGGTAGCGCTGTACCTGCCAAGCTGCAGGGGATGCCCTGCGCGGCTAACGCTAGCAGCTCTGCGGTGATGGGCAGCATGCGGGTCAGCTCCATCTCCTCCACGTTGCCGTAGTCGACGAGGCTCACCGTCGCGCGAGTCTCTGAGGTGTAATTCAGCACCTTCGCCCGATACCACTCCTTATCCTCTGCACAGCACAACAGTACAGCTCACTTACTGCAACTTCAACATATCATGATTCATTCAGTCATGCTGAAGAGTATCAGCATGACTGAATGAATCATGAGATATATCTAACGTATTGCATTTTATAAAATTATACAGAATGAAGAGCGAGAGTGATAGACAGACAGAGAGAGAGAGAGAGAGAGAGAGAGAGAGAGAGAGAGACTGTACCAGAGAACAGGGCGCAACAGATGGTCCCTGGGCTGGGTTTGAAGCTGTCGCTGGGCTGAATGCGGCAGCAGTGCTCTTTTAGCTTCACCTGCAGCTCCTGGATCACACCTGCTCAGGGATGATAGATGGGAAGACAGACAGACAGACAGACAGACAGACAGACAGACAGACAGACAGACAGACAGACAGACAGACAGACAGACAGACAGACAGACAGACAGACAGACAGACACACACACACAATATTGAAATATTTGGTCACCAAAGAAAGCCACTGCTCCACTACAGTATTTCATGTAATTCCTTTAGCTGTTATGTCTCAATTTTATTATTTGTCAGGTGCTACTCATTAGGCAGGTGCTACTGATCTCTGGTAACCACCCAACTGTTTTATAGCACATTTAAAAAACAAAAGGGCAGACAACAAGGGACAAACTGATCCAGTTCTGTATATTCTTCATCTTCAAATAACCTATTTTACAAAAATATCCTTTGGGATAACTTACGGGAATTCTCCACCACCTGGCACACAATGTCAGCGGGTGAGAGCAGGTAGGTGACCACTCCTGTGAAGGACTTGCCCACGTCCTGGAACTGGAGGGCAGGTTGCTGGGCTTCCGCACTGTTGCTGGGGGCATCCAACTGGCAAAGGTACTTCTCCACAGACGCATTTAGCATTGAGTCTATGGTGTAAGAGACAGGGGAACGACATTTTACACACGTTTACCTTTAGTGGTTAATTTGTGGTGAAATGGTCTAAATGTAATGTCCACACTGTATATTACCACAAGCATTTGCTATCAAAAGCTTTCTACACCGTAAAATCATAAAAAAAACAACAACAAAAAAAAAAACGTAGGTGTCCTAAAGTCTGACAATAGTGGACAGACACGCACACAGCCATTGCCTTACCAATCTCCTGCTCAGTGGTCGGGGAGACTTTCACTGCGTAGCCCTGCTCCAGGAGGAAGCTACTCAGCATCTTATCTGTGTAACACAGGGAATGAGTACATTATAATGGCCACTGAAATTAACGCCACACACAGCAATTCATGGGTCTCATCAGGTCCCTTTCCACAGGTGTATACAATCAAGCACCTAGATTATGAATGCAGACTGCATGGTGCTTGATTAATACACCTGTGGAAAGGGACCTGATGAAACCCATGAATAGCAAACCTATCAAAATTCCTGTGTAGACTTGAATAAAACTTGAATTATTCTAGCATTTATCCATCTCAATATTCTTTATTTTCGCTACATCTTCATAACTAATTTTACATTACATCAAGTGAAAGCTCTTCCAGTAACAGAAAGAGAAAAAAAGTTTCTCTCCGTACCAGTGGAGGCCACTTTCATGTCTACGGAGTAGAGTCTCTGAGCGTCCCCAGTGACGCTGAGCACGTGGATGGCTGCACTCTTCCCGTAGAGAAGCTGCTTGAGGAAGATGGTGCACTCTTCCTTCCAGCCGCCCGCTGCAGCCGCCACTCCGGCCACGCGACACTGCAGCGCCTGCTCAGGGCAGAGAGGGTCGGACAGTGAGGGAGGTCAAGGAAAGAGACCTCCTCTAACTGTGCGTTCACACCAAGACCGTCAAAAGCGCCGAAAATCATTCATTTTCTATGGAGAGTCGGCGCTACCGGCGTCAAAAGCGCTCTGGGCGTGGCTTCATGAGCTTCACGGGCGTCAAAAAAAAGTTGAGCCTCAGTTAACTTTATGGTAATTAGCTATGACACGGTTCGGCGTCAACTAATCAGAATGTCAAACTCGCAGGATTGCTGCTTGTGGTTTGTCCGAATGTTTCACGACATGGCTTTGGCGCTTTTGACGGTTTTGGTCTGAACGCACAGTAAAATACATTAAAATGGTGATGATGGCCAGGTCAATGGCAGACAGTTAGATATACTACTACTACTCACAAAAAGGCAGGGATATTTGGCTTTCGGGTGAAATATCAGGATGAACCTAGAATCCACTATAAACTTTACAGGTGAACTTAATGTGACCTTCTCTACACTTTTGAATGTGCAACAGTTCAGTGTTTCAGTACTTTCTGTACTGGAACATTACATTTCACCCAAAAATACATAACCCTAACTTTTTGTGAGTAGTGTATGTGGTCCTTTAGGCATCTTTGTGTAAATATCTCTCACTATCATGTTGTCCATGATCTATTTCAATCCTAAATGGCCGATTAGACAAGTGGCATCAAGTTTAGCACAGACAAAATGTATTATTATTAAAATAACTTGAAAACGTGTTTGTTTATTTCTATTGCCTATACTATAAAAGGACAGAGAGAGACCGACAACCAGGAGCAGGACTAACGTTTGGAGCAGTGCGGTCGATGCTGTCTGGAAGAGGCCTGATCCGGTCAAACGGGACGTCCTCTTCGTTCCCAAAGTCGATGTAGAGAACTCTGGCATTCTGCTGATCGCCACTGACGGTCTGCACCAGGCCTCGATACCAGTGCTACATTGGACCAAAGGGCAACTCTCCTTTATCACGTGAACTTTCGTACTATAATAATAGCAATACTTATTTTTACGGCATATCCAATATAGTCTGATCAGATAAGTGTCTTACCAAAACAAACAATAAGCATGCTGAATGGAAACGGTATACCGTTTCGGCATCGTCACCATGATGTGTGCATGGGCAATAATGTGATGTGAATCAATTAAATCAAAGAGATCATGTTTTTTGCTAGTATAAAGTATTTGTTCAGCTTCTTAAAACATACTATTATGTCGTGCAGATGCATACAAAAACCCAAGTCATTCAGTGATTCATTATTTTCAAATAGAGCTACTCTGTCATCTCATTCCATTTTTTCCCCACTGGCTAAAGATGTATCGGAGAAACATAATATATCGCAATCCCCATTTTCTCCCCCCAATATCATGTTTGCATATTTAGTGTGGTGTCTTGTTCACCTGGTCCTGAGAGAATTTGATGGCACAAATCTCCCCAACATCAGGGCTGTAGGGGCTGGCAGATGAGGCACCGCAGGCGCTCTGCAGTTCCATGGAGATCTTTCTCAGAGACTCCTCTACAGTTGCGCTATGGACGTGGATGAAGAACTTGCTGGGGCTTTGCACATCAACTACTAAAGCCTGTGGACAGATGGAAGGCCATAACCATTACAAAAAGCCTCTGAAGGCCAGCAACAACAACACAGAGTAGCCTAGCCACATCCAGGCTTTGCTTTGCATAGTGAATTCAAATGGCCTCTGCTACAGCTGCTACCTTCTCGTGTAAGCTTTATGAATTTACAGCCAAAAAACAAACAAAAAATTGCAGTGCAGTAGCAATACTGCCCATCAAAGCAGATCACAGAATTGCAGAATGTAACTGTACTGAATTACAGACTGAGTGATAAATGCTACATTTATGCTCTTTAGAGCATGGCTAATTATTACCAACCATGATGGGAACATGTTGACGAAAGAACGTGAGTTTTGTGGCAGTTCATACCTTAATCTCAGTTCCTTTGGAAATGTCATTCTTGCTTAGGTCCTGTAAGTACACCCTCTTGGTCTGAGGAGCATCAGTGCCATTCACCTGTGGCTGAGAAGACTGCATCATAAAGGACAATGTTTAGTTTTTCCATGTAGAATTGTGTACTGTATAGCTAATATAGTGTGTGTGTATGTGTGTGTGTGTGTGTGTGTTTCAATATAAAACGGATAAAGATATGTGATAAAGTGCCAACATTTCATAAATCACCCTTTCAGTGACTAGGATTTTGTTAAAAAGGACTAACAACTCTGGTAACCACACTGCACTTAAATGACAAGTGAAATGAAAAAGTTCAAAAACGTCTTATTGTACAAACATATCAAGCACCTTGGGTTCTGCAACAGTAGCTCCAGTGGAAGCAGACATGGCGGGGCTTTCCTTTGGCTTATCACTTCAGGAGATGAGGGGACAAGGACAGAGAGCGCAGAGAGACAAGCCAGACAAACTTCACTTTTGATAACAGGAACAGGGTAATATCAAAGATCCTTCATTACTGACAAGATAGAGCAACATACTGCATCTCTATGGATGCAAAATTCGAACAGTTCCTGTCTGCTTAAAGAGGCGTGTCGCAAAGTCGTCATAGTGGGATATCGATCGGCAAGCAGTTCAATTAGAATGTTTCTAGGTCTGCTTAAAGGGGGATTTCGCCCCCCTCCCCTTTGCGAAAACAGAACGCGGAAATGTTCGAACGTTTGCGCCTCTCGCTCTGCTTTAACCCTCTCTGGTAATATACTACAATCCCCCAAAATATCTGCACTGCTGTGTACGCATGATTATACTGTATATCCTACAACAGTACAAGAAATACCAAATCCTCTTAGCCTGGCTAGCGCCACCCCTTCTCAATGAGACGTGGTCTGGGAATCAAATGTTAATTTTCTCGTATTTGAAAAAAAATGCCCAGATCCATTTATTGGACGCCACGGATGTCTATTAAATGGGTCTGTGCATAGCTCATCATCATCGTGCTTTCCCCTGTTCTGTGATTGGCCCCCTATCTGAGGCAAAAATTAGGGCGGTAGTTTCCAGGCTGTCTGAATCAAATCGCGCGCGAGGCAGCATGGGAACACCCAGGCTAAAATCCTCTAGCAACTCCTGGTAAATTTCCCCCCAGAGCATAATGTAGTTCTTTCACAGAAGAGGCCTACAGATTTCAAGTATTCCCATAGACTCCTGGGACAATGTTATTGCACTTTTCTTGCGTCACTCAGATAGCCATAGCAGCTACACATAACCGATGTAGCCTTATAATTACCTCTGGTCAACCTCTGCAGTAGTCTTGCAGACGTGTCTATGGGCAGCCCAGTCCTCTGACTGACAGGACACAGAGCAGTAGTTGGTCTTCTTACAGCCAGAGCATCTTAGCTGACCTGCGAAAGCCAAAGGCCCCAAAGTTAAGCTCATAAACCAACAGGGTAGCGTGTTGTAGTAACTTTATAGCTAAATGATGAATGAGTAAGACTTATTACAACAAATTTCCTTTGGGATTAATGAAGTAACTCGTATCTTATGAATCAACAAAACGGACTAATTGGTGCGATCCGACATGGGGAAATGTCAAACTACAGATAAAACCAAAGTGCTACAAACGAAACACTTGACAAGGCCCGGTTTGTCTAGTTCAGTGCTTACAGGATAACTATTATGTTTCAATTAGGGCCAGGTGAAAAAGGGCAAATTACAATCAACAAAAAAAATCAACACAGAAACGTCTTAGAAACATAAATACACTGGTATTGAAAAAAACACTCATTACATTCTTCATTTACGCCTTTATTACAATCTCCTCTTTCAATCAATAAATCATATTTGCACAAAAAGGAAATGGACCAACCTTCTTGTCCACAATAATTACACAATTTCACTGTGGATGACCCAGGCACGGCAAGCACCGTCTAGAGAATGAAAATTATACGAGAGTAAATGAGTGATAAATTTATCATAAATGGAAGGTTTTTCTAGTCTTATCATTTTACATTGCTACTGTGTGCAAGACTTAAAATGGGCCAATTTCAGTGCCCCATAGCATGCATATGTCGTCACTAAATACACAAAAGTAGGTGAAAGCACAAACCGAGGAGAGGTCCGTGGCGCACACAGGTCTGCTTGGTTGCCTGTTTATGGGTCCTGCAGCGGATGTGAGAAGAGAACAATGAATTGTCTCCCATCTGGGTTATCCATTACAGAAGATGTAAACAACTAGGTGTCTCTTAATTGTTAAATAAGGACACAGCAACAGTCACTTGGGAACAACCTTTCTATCGCTAAGCAGAATACTGTCTATTTTTAACATCTTTCTATTTAGCAAACAGCTTTTCTTTGTTGAGTATCTGCCTGTGAATGGGAGTTCTGTATGCAATGGTTGAGAGAAATGTATGTTGATTCAAACTTTCAAGTGGTAAGATTCCACTGATATTTTGGGGGGAATTAGCCATGTTGTAAAATCAAAATGATTGACTAAATCACTCGTGGCATTAATAATCCCACATGCAGACTATTATAGTTTACCTTTGACCTCTGGTGTAGGTTGCTCTGGTGCCTGATAACTGATTTGCTCAGGTGGTACTGGCGAGGGACAAGATGGAGAGACCACGCTAGGATTAGTAGCGGGTCTGCGAAGAGGAAGAGTTGGCCTCACGATTGGGGAGAGGAAGGCGCGGTTCATTTTGGCAAGGGCAAATCAGTCACCTAAACATAAGACAACCATATACCCACAATTTTCGTTAGTTATTACACCACCAGTGATTAATTCTAAAGTAGCGTTACAAATCTAGTCAAATCAATGTATTTCACATGGAAAGCAAAGTTGGGCAAACCCAGCGTCTTGAAATGGGCGACCCATATAACTGAAACTACACAGCTAACGTTAGTTTTACAAACTAGGCTAACTTGAACTTGCATGCTCTGTCTGTAGATTTCTCATATACCCTGAACACATTCACCGTTTATGTAGATATTACTACTGCCACTGTTTGATTTGAAAGCGGAGGCAAAATTCTGACTTTTAAACGCACCGTATTTACTGAAACGTCGAACTATAGATGTCTGATATGTACTGCGAAAAAAGTTAACTAACACGTTTAGTGGCTAACGTTAGCTAGTTTACACTTCAGGGCATCGTTATTCGTTCAGTTAATACAGTTAATTACAAAAGACGTCCCATTTGAAGGACTTCATAAGACATCTTCGTGATATATCAGCACATAACATTTTAAGGTGTATTTTTTACCAAATTCATATTCCTATTATTTCACATACCTACCTGCTGATCTCTACTACACGTGGATATTTCCCTTCAGTGCGTGTCTGGATTGTGTGTGCCACGCATGCGTAATACTCCACGATGCTTCCACGCGACTCTGCTGAACAAGCTAAAAGAAGTTGTGTTATGCACTGCTGAGTGCTGACCCAAGAGATGAACTTATATTAATGTATTCAGGAAAACATGTTACTTGTTGATATATTCACAATACATGCACAGTGTACAAGAGTTACAAATATTATAACTCACCTTGTCCAGTTGATCATGACTCCTTATGATCATTCCATACAGTTTTGTGCAAGTGTAGTCTATAAGATGCCTCCACTTTACATAAATGTTCTTTATACGTTGTCTTTAACCATTTAAAAGTGTCCTCCACTACTGTAATGTAATGCATTTGCACGTCATGAGCGCACAGCAACAGTGGACAATCATTGGTCCAAATCGGAGCCGCTTTTCCTGCAGTGGCCATATTTGTTGATGTGTCACCTCAGAGCGACCCGTCTGGGTGGTTAGTAACAGAGAATAGGGATTCCCATATTTTGCCACTGGCCAAATATTAGCTGAGAGCAATGGATTTATCATAAACCTGCTAAAGGTAGGTGCCACCACTCCTAAACATAATTGCTGTTAGCAATAGTTCTATAATCACCGTCCTGCAATGCATTGCATGTTGGTTAGCTATTGCTAGCAAGTTGGTATGCTAACGCAGTCGATAGGGTTATCTGGTTTGTCAGCGTTCATCTAGCTAGCAAGTTAGCACTGTTGAAAGCAGCTGGTGAAAACCTGAAACCGATGGTGTTTCACATCACATAACGTTAGCAAGTTGACCCAACGACTCACCAAACCAGATTACATAACAGTCAACGGGCATAGAATTTCCATTCCATTTGACATTTGGACAAGTAAATGTTAGCCACACAGCTTCATGTCAGCTGACGGTTGCTTATAATGTCATTTTCTGTTGGATTAGCATGCTATCTAACGTCAACTGGGTTAGGAAACCATGTAGTGTTGGTACGTTATGTTTACATATCTAGGAAACATATACCTTGTCCACCTCTAAGCCGAATTGTCACTTATGTTTGTGTGATATTCATTTGTGTGACAGTGGCATGACACATTTTAGCGGTATTTGGCTGCATCGGGACATAATTAGTCTTGCCAGTCAAAGATTAAATCGATCTGGTTGGTTAGCATTGCTAGTTTGCTAGGATAATGTTAATTCAAACAGGTGCCATGTCAGTGGGCTGGGTGTTTGTGGTTAATCTTTCAGTACATTCCATCAGACAGCAACCTTGGGATTAAAAAAACACGGATAGAATCAAAATAGGTACAAATGACCACCTAGACAAGACTAGCAGATAACTAGTCATCTTATATATCATCATGACGCCTCACTGAACAGCAGTCTAAGTCTGTATTGTGTGCCATATGACAAAGCCTGATAAAGATGTGCAGTGACAAGACAGATTTCACTGTTGATATCTGGGGAGAAGCCATGACTAACTTCCCTTTCCAGTTTCTTCACATAGCTTTACGTCGTTGTAAATAAGAAAATTGTTCTCATTTTTAAATCATTTATGTTAGGCCTACGTTACTTTTCCATTCGTTGCTGTTAATGAGTATCTGTAGGTTTTAGATTCCCATTTCATGTTCTGTTAGAAGTATAAAGTCTGAATAGTTTCATAATCGTGCAATCCTGCAGCAGGGGGAAGAACAGTTTCTTTATTATTGTGCCAGGATTAAAAGCCTCTCTTCTCAAGTACACGACAGGGTGAAATATTTGGCCTGTAGTCTAGGGGCATACTGACTATTTGGCATGATGAAATGTCTGCTGAGAAAGTGCTGACTGCACATTTTGCCATTGGAACCTTCGTCTTAAACTGTAGGGTTTTGTCCACTTAAGAAACTGCTCACATGAAAACGCTATCTTACCAGCCTTTAGGGAAAGCAAGGGTTTATTGTAGTAGCGCAAATAACATGCACACATTGGCTACAGTAAAATTATTCACATACAGTAAGTGACTTCATGCTGAAGTGCATGGCTGTTTTCACTGAAATGGTCAGGTGGCAAGCTAATTAACTAAGCTATGTGCAAGCCTATGTGCGAAGTGTTGCTGTGGATGAGGTGTGAAGCGCTTACTGTACCATCCTGGTGAGTTCAAGTGCCTTATCACTCCTGGTGAGAGACTGGGCAAAGTGCAAACACGGTAATGATCTTTCAGTTTACTCTCCGCCTCCCCTGACACACACAATAGCTGGGTTTCCATTCATATTCCACGCACGTTCATGAAAATCTGGCTCAACACACGTGTAGATGTACGTGCCTTTCCAGTTGTCTTGAGTTAAAATGAACATTCTCCCAATCTCAAGATGAGTTCTGATCAGCTGTTGGAACAAATCATCACAAATGGTGTCGTCAGGGCAGCATTACGGAAACACAGAGGTAGAAATGCAAAGAAATGTGAATAAATTGTTTCCTTCAACGTAAATGGCATGATACCTCCCTCAAGCTAATCAAATTTATATGCGTATTAGAAAATGGATTGCACATAATTTCAAGTGTTTCCAGTCCAGTCCAGACAGCCATTTCTTATTTGAATTGACAAAATGTGCATAAAACTTGGATGGAAACCGGCACATTAAGACACGTGTACATACTGCGAGCAAGTCTACTGTGTATACATGCCTTCAGCTGTCATAAGTGCGCGCACACACACACACACGCCTACATCTTGGAAGCAACTGAAAAATAGCTCAGACGTCACCAGGGCCTGTTGGAATTTACAGTCATGGAGTGACTTCCTGAAATTCCTTTATGCATCAGCACACGCATACAAAATTTGTCTTGACATGGATTGTATGAAACCAGCTGTAACTGATCTTAGTTGCAAGACATATTCAAGGACACTAAGCTTACTGACTTCTGCATTGAAACCAAACCAAATGCCGGAGGATCCGTATCAACACAGACAGCATTTGGGACAGGTTTCACTATTAGATATCTCTCAGCCTGTGGGTAGAACTATCACTTCTGTCTGTCCCATTGTGTGTGCGGCAGTGCCACACCCCTGGCCAGGCCTTCCCACTGTTGTGTTGCTGGGCGTGTTCATTTTAAAGCCCTGTGTCAATGCATTTCTCTCCTTACTGGTTGAGGTTGTGGAGCAGGTCTGATGGAATATCTGTAAGTCTGAGCTATTCTTATAGTCTTTACCCAGAAGGAAGCGTGAAAGAAGGAAGGCTTTTTGAAGCTCCTCGTCGGTGCTTAGTTGGAAGGATTTACTAGATGAGATGCCTGTTGTCTCAAATGTTGTGGTTTTTAATGTACGTTTACTGTTATATTTACTAAACATTCACATTTCCTATCCGCAGTTTTGTGTTTGTATTGGTGTCTCCAGTTAAACACTTTTTTTTTCCATCCTGTTCTTACTTCTACTCATTTGTCTGTCAGTCTCAGCTCTCAGCTGCGGTGGACGTGAAGGTGAGGATGGAACAGCCAGACCATCAGGAGGAAGGGCAGGTCACCGCCCCTGCTGACCCACAGGGGGGATCGGAGGTCAGTGCGACGCCTGCGGGGTCAGAGCAGGTCACTGGCAACAGCGGCGATCTGTTGACCAAGCCTGACGGTATCGGCGCCAAGGAGAATGACCTGGGAGCAGAGGAGCTGGACAGTGTTCCGTTGGACAGTGGGCTGTCGGAGAGCGGGGACAGGGGCGAGCCCGGCACAGACCCCCCGTCCCAGGCCGACGGCAACACCAGCTGCGACAGCGGCACCTCGTCTATGGACGACGCCAGGACTCCCACCGGTGCGCCAGACGCGTCTCCGGAATGTTCTCCCGCCGTCATGGGCGAAACAACGGAATTGTCACCCGTCGGTCTAATTCAGGAATCCTCCCCAGCGGTTCTGGACGGAGTAGAGGAACTCTCGCCGGTCCCCTTGGACGGTATAGCGGAATGTTCTCCAGCAGTTGTCGATGGAGCTCTAGAACCCTGTCCTGCCGTTCTAGACGGCGCTAACTTGTCTTCTCTGACTGTACTAGTCGGGGCGATAGAACCCTCTCCCACTGATCAAGGCGGACTGTCAGAACCCACACCCACACCTGCTCACACACAGTGTGAGGTGACCGTGCCTACCGCACCGGTGGCTAACGGCCCCAGCAGCGCCAGCGATGCCCCCGGCTCTCCTCACAGTGCTGGGGAACGGAGCCCCTCCACCCCCACGGGCAGCGCCAACACCTCGGGCAAGAGCAGCCCGCAGACCCCCACCCCGCAGACCACGGCCCCCAACAACAACACGACAAACTCCAGCGCC
>NC_085015.1:25188399-25190899 GCF_963854185.1 Sardina pilchardus
CGTCTGTTCTGGGTGTCTGTTGTTCCGTCGGCGGAGCCCATTGACGCAAGCGAGAGGTGCACCCTGGGAAAATGCCCATCTGATATTGACATGGCTCCCTGATTCGGTTTGTCCTGGGAGCATCTGGCTCTGTGTGCGCTATCAGTCATGGCTCTTGAGGGCCTCGCAGCCCACACCTTCCCTATGGCTTTTCTAGCGCTAGGCTACATTGTTGGGTTGGAGATCTTTTTGTCCTCTTGTGATTAAGCAGCTGGGGCCTAGATGTGGTCGACGACGTGGGACTTTTTTTTTTCAGGCTGGTTGGAGGTGGCCTTGATCCAAGCTGCCTGGTAGCGAGGCAACGCCACTGCTCTCCAAGACTGCTGTTTGGCAGCCAAACAGGGCCGTTTTCACCGGGTCGAAATACATAATAGCTTATTATTCATATTCAGGGGTTATTGCCGTGGGTCAGTGTCATTTCCAGGCATTTGGAGCCATCAGCAATTTTGCCGATCCCATTTCCTTTTCCCTCAGACGGTAGCTCCGCTGCGAGTAATCGGAGATATAATATAACCTATTGGCCACTGTTTAAATCAAAAATGACATCTAGAATGCCCAATTGTGCATTTTCATGAGACATCCAAGGCAGGGTCTTCTTACTGTGGTCCATGTTGTAATGGGGCTTTTCCATTGCACGATATCAGCTCGACTCGACTCTACTCTACTCTACTCGATTTTGGTACCGGGTGTTCGTCTTCAATTGTAACAAAGTACCCTCATAAGCTAGCCGATTGCCATAGCAACGCTGAGGAAAACAACTGTGATGTCATTAAGGTCACCTTTTGGTATCGGCTCAGCTCGCTTGGAACCTCAACGGAGGCGATGCCAAAAATAGTACCAGGTACCAGTTTTTGTTACCTGTAATGGAAATCCAAAAACAAGCGAGTCAAGTCAAGCTGATACCATGCAGTGGAAAAATCCTGTAAGATTCTAGAGCTCTACTGTAGAATCTTTGGTTCTGCGTGATGTGTTCCTGTGTATTGGTCTGTGCGGGGGTTCTAAGTGTTTTCTCTGCTCCCGTGGTTCCGCAGGCTGCTGGAGGAGAACCGGCGGCACCAGGAGCTGATCCTGGGCATCTGCTCGGAGAAGGACAGCATGAGGGACGAGCTGAAGAGGAGACTGGACACGGAGAAGCAGCACATGACCACCATCAAGAAGGTAAAAGAGACACCAGCAGCGGTCACTCAATCATATTGTGTGTCTCTCTCAATAGCCCATCTCTCTGGGGAAAGAAATACACAAAATGACTTGACCCTAACATCAATCATCACCACTTTTATCCATCCTGTTGACCAGTTCCTGAACACCAGACCCCCTCTCGGCTAACCTCCCCCCCTGTAGGTGCTGTGTTTGCCATGTGTGTAGCAGCGGTCACTCTCTCACATTTATGTATCTCTCTCCGTGGCCATCTCTCTGGGGAAGCTCAGGTCGCGCGGAGGTTAGCCTCAAAGCAAAAGACACTTTACTCCTGCCGGACGTGGCACCTGCCGGTAACCAGGCCAATTAAACAATCCGCACAACCTTGTGGATGAATCATAAGAGCCCGGAGGTCCGAGCCTTTCAGTTCAGGGCTAAACGATAGCCCCAGTTCTGTGTAGAAAAAACACACACTCTCCATGCAACCGTGTCACTGCTGTTAGGTGGAACTAACACAGCTGTAATTATAGTGCCTCCTGTTTTTGTTTTTTGTTTTTGTTTTGTTTTTGCATTTCTGGTCTCCTTTTGGTTTGGCCACCTTTTGAATAGCTGTTTAGTAGAACACACGTTCACAACAGCGTTGCCATGGTGCAGGAGCTTCTGTGGCAGGACAATCAATGTACATTACTATTATACACACAGAGAGAGAGACACGCACACACACACACACACTCACACACACTCACACACGCACACTCACACACACACACACACACACACACACACACACACACACACACACACACACACAGACAGCGCTCCCCCACCCTGAAACTAGGCCAAGACAATCAGTGCGCTAATGAGGGGGCTTTAGCCTAGCGCGGCTGAAACCGCACACAGAAGCCTCGCTCAGCTGGCGCTCTGTTTTTGGAGTCCGCCCCGTCGTTCACACACCCGGGCCGATCAGAGCGGTGTTTATTCAGGCAGGGCCCCGCGCGCCGTGATAGTCCCCCCCCCCCCTCCAGGAGGAGCCACACAGAGGGGGAGGTTGTTTGAGCGCTCCCCCCGATTACAGGCAGATGGAGAGAGTGAAAGAGGCCCCCTGTGAGATGATCAGACACTGGGAGAGAGAGAGCGAGACGCAGAGAAGGAGGCCAGCAGTGGTGGGTGGTGATGATGATGATGGGTAAATGGCTGTTTATTGGTGTGTGTCTGTGTGTGTGAGTCAGTGTGTTTGTGAGAGAGAGTTTCTGTATGCGTTTGTCTGTGTGCGTGTTACATGTCTTTTGTAATGTGCGTACTAGTTTCTCTCTGATAATTTGCA
>NC_085015.1:25195899-25200899 GCF_963854185.1 Sardina pilchardus
TCCTCCCAGTCCTCTCCTTTCCTTCCATCACTGTTCCTGTCCTCCTCCTCCTCTTATTCCTCCTCCTCTCCTTCCATCACTGTTCCTGTCCTCCTGTTTTTCTTCCTCTCCTCCATCTATTTTCCTCTCCTCCCATCTTTCTTCTTGCCCTCCTCTTAGTCCTTTTCCTCTCCTCCCATCACTGTTCCTGTCCTCCTCCTGTTTTTCTTCCTCTCCTCCCGTCTTTCTTCCTCTCCCCCTCCTAGTCCTCTTCCTCTCCTCCCATCTTTCTTCCTCTCCTCCTAGTCCTGTTCTCCTCCCATCTTTTTCCTCTCCTCCTAGTCCTCTTCCTCTCCTCCCATCTTTCTTCCTGCCCTCCTATTTCTCTTCCTCTCCTCCTATCTTTATTCTACCCTTTCTTTTTCATATCCTCTTACACTGTGATTTTCACATCTTTATTCACAACTTTATATTCCTCTACTTTCTACTTATTCACTCTATCCATCTTTATCTTCAGTCCTCTCCACTCGTCTCATCCTTAGTGTTTTACTCATCTCAAGGACATGCATGAATGAGTCTTTGATATGGAGTATGTAGACCCCTTCCTTCTGCATGCAGATTAGGTGCAACAATACAGTCTTGTTAGGTGCTAAGTGCAAAGTTCAACGGCGGTCTCGTAATCCTGGACTTAGACTCTTGAGATGGAGAGTGTGCTGTTATACAGTTGATGAATATGATAACTTACAAATCTATAATCTCTCTCTCTGGCTCTCTCTGTCTGTCTCCTCTCTCTCTCTCTCTCGCTCTCACTCTCTTTCTCTCTCTCTCTCTCGCTCTCACTCTCTTTTTTTTTCTCTCTCTCTCTATCTCTGTCTCTGTCTCTGTTTCTCTCTCTCTCTCTTTCTGTGAGTGCAGGAGGGTGAAGTGAGTCGTCTGGCGCGGGAGCTAGAGAAGGTGAAGGAGGAGATCAACTCTCATCTCATCAAAGTCAAGTGGGCCCAGAACAAGCTCAAGAGCGAGACGGACGCCCACAAGGTACTCCACCACTGGCCGCCACACCGGTCCCTTAGTTCTCCCGCCAGGCCCCGTCTCGCCGCTAACACGCCATGTGATCCGTCTGGTTCGCTCGCTTCCTCAATGAACACGATTACGTGATCCTTCACCCAGTCGGTCTTGATGCTGATGATTACAGAGCAGAATGAGCGGAGGGAAGCAAAGTAGTTACCTGTAGTTCTGGTAATAGATGTATGGTGATTAGGTCACAAATAATGGCTCGCTGAATAAAACTCATTCTCACTCGTTCTCATTCTAACCTAATCACAGGTTGTTTCCCAGAGGTGTTGCTTATTAATAATGTCCAGACAGTCACTTAATGTGTCACGTAGCTTTGCTTTTCTTCCCCTCCATCTTTCCCTATTAAGTGGGCTATAAGCACACTCTACTGTGCAATAAGGAAAACCATTGACAACACGACACACACACACACATGTTTTGAAGTGCCCTCTCATAGTCTACCGTCCTACGCAAACTAAGCAGACAGCACACCCCCATTGGAGACGCATGACATGGCAGTCACGCTTGTGTCATGTTGCAAAAAAATTGGGCAACGTGTTTTGCTGCACAAGTATGCCAAACCCTCCCTGCGTAGCTACAGGCGTTCCTGTGGTAGTTGCGTAGACGATGAATCATCCCCCTAAGCTATCTTACTTGGATCTGGCCTACTGTGCTGCCCACATTCTTTCCAAATGAAATAATTTCAATATGCATAGATAATACCAGATTGCCTTACTGTAAGTCTGCATATTCTGCTAATGAATATAACTTGACAAACTCCATCTTAGACCAGTACTTAGATACCCAGTGAGAGAAAGGAGAAAGGAACCTATTTTGTCTTGGGGCATTCAGACGTATTCTTGATTTTTGACATTTTCTGAACGGATTCTGGTTTCTGAAGGCACAGTTTGACATTTCCTGTGGAGGTCAGAGATCAGGGTTTTTTTGTGAGGTCAGCTGTTTCCTCACAGCCTCCAGGCTTGTGAATGGTGAATGTTGTCGAGCAGTCACTGCAGAAGACTTAACAAAAAACAAACAAACAAAAAAAAACAGTCTCTCACTTAATGACAAAAATGGCCTCCACAGAGCTCTCCTACCTGGTCTCAGACTTCATTTCGTTGTGCAACTAAGATGAGCCAGAACTTGTGTGATCCGAAAAAAAAAAAAAAAAAAAGATTTGGGCTCTTCCCTGGGGTTAGACTGGCAGACAAGTTTCTGACAAGTCGAGAACTTTCTGTGCCTCTGGGGGGTGGCAAATTGGCAAAAACTCGCAAAACAACATTAAGGCGGCAATTTTTCCCTGCTAACGTGTTTATTGCGAGTGAGTTTTCATTTCGCGACCTAATAAGAAACCAGAGTGCTTTAATCGCTGTAGATGCACTCAGAAAATTGTTAAAAAAAAAAAAAAAAAGAAAGAAAGAAAAGAAAAAAAAGGAGAATTTTTTTGCGATGGTTGCTGCCATTAGGGTGCTGTGAGCTCCCTGAACAATTCTGTTGGAGATCATTTGTTTCTGTCCATGACAGAGACAGAAAATGATTTTTCTTTCGACTGTTTCTCTGCATGAGGCAGTAATCATGACTAGTCATATTTTTCATAAGTTAGATTGTCCCTTTTTCCCCTTGAACGATGCATCACCCGTGGAAAGCCATTGGGAAAAGTTTGATGTTACAAATGAAGTGACTTGCTTGAAGTTTCTTTCATTAAGATGATGCTTTTTGAAACAGAAAGGTTGCTCTTGTCTCGTCAACTGGGTCACGGCCAGCTCTGTCCTCTTCAGAGAGCAAGTTCCCCCTTAGATGTTATGCTCTAGAAATAGGCCCTTCAGTTTAGCTCAAATTGTGCAACTACGTCTTAGGAAAGCCAAGGTCACCGGTTCACCATTAAGTGTCCATACTGTTAACATGCATGCCTTAAATGAGTAGTTTATATGTTTTTGAATGAAAAAAAGAAATATACAATGTGTAAATGTCACATCCACTTTTTCTACACAGGAGACGAAAGACAAGCTGAAGGAGACCACCGCCAAACTGACCCAGGCCAAAGAGGAGACCGAACAGATCCGGAAGAACTGCCAAGACATGATCCGCACTTATCAGGTGACCCCTACCAGACAGAGACCAGTGGTCAGTCTGTGAGTCAGTCTGATAGATAGATAGAGAGAGAGAGAGAGAAAGAGACAGAGACAGAGACAGAGAAAGAGACAGAGAGAGAAAGAAGGGACCTGAAGTACTGATGAGACAGATAAGTCTTCTTAGAAAGAATAGGAAAGGGAAATAATAATCTTTGTCTAAACACTAATTAGCAGAGAGAGCCATTGGTTGTGTTGCACCATTAACAATATAATTAAGTCAAAAAAGAAAGTCAGTGTGAGATGGTTCAATAAAGTATTGAGTCGAGTGCAATAAAATATAGGATGGGCTCAATAAGTGGTGGCTGAGATTTCAATTAGTTGGTTTAATGAACCAGACCTCGGAGCAAAACAGAAATGGATCTTTTCCAAGTTTGTGTGAGTTCGTTTTGCTCTAATTTGGCTGAAGCCTCTCCAAGGTTTTTCCATTAAAACCCCCTGCAGCTGTGACTCAACTTTTGATGAGTGAAACTAATGATCGCTCATTTCACACTCTGACCTGTTACCTGACCTGTTAACGATGATTAGCTATCAATGAGTTAGCAAGAATGTCCATCCTCTCTCAGTAGTTTCTTGAAAAAGATAAAGTCTTGAAAACAGTGTTTTGTAAAATCCATCTGTTATTGCCTCAGCACTGATGGGAAAGGCTTGGTGTCCATATTGTCATCACAAATCTAGCATCTGTTGTTGATGCTGTAGGTTTTGCGGTCATGATGGCTGTTATTATCCAGGTTTTTTTCTGCATATAGATTCATATTAGTCAATAGCCACTGGAGGGCAGTATGGAGCTGTGTTGCTCCCAAATGATCTTGATGCATTAATTGTTAAAAAATATTAATTGTAAAGGAGCCATTCATTTCACCTAGGCTCCTTTGACGAGGAAGTAGATTGTCTAATTAGTGGACTCATTCTTTTTCTCTCTCTCTCTCTCCCTCCCTCTCTCTGTCTTTGTCTCTCTGTCACCCTCAGGAATCAGAGGAGATCAAGTCCAATGAGTTGGATGCCAAACTACGAGAGACCAAAGGTGAACTGGACAAGCACAAGCAGGAGCAGACAGACCAGCTTGAGGTTCGTTACACAAACACACACACACACAGACACACACACACGCGCACATTCAGGGGCATACACATACACACCTCCCTCTCCTCCCTCCTCTCTCCTCTCTCCTCTCTCCTGCTCTTTCTCTTGATCTTATTTTCTCAAACCTCACTATCACGTTCATCTACACACACACACACACACACACACAGAGAGAGAGAAAGAGAGAGAGAGAGCGCGAGAGACATCATTTCAGTAGCAGTGGCCCACATTTCACAAGACCCACCAGGCCACAGCAGACTATCGTGTGCCACATCTCTCTCTCTCTCTCTCCCTCCCCTCTCTCTGCTCTCTCTCTCTCTGCGCTCTCTCTCTCTCTCTCTTTCTCTCTCTCGGCTCATTCCAAACAAGCAGCGGATGCTGACCGGTCATGTCCGCTAAGTTTCCTCATCACTCCTCCCGCCATGAGACGGCTTGCCACTGCCGCTCCTCCCCAGCCGCCAGATGAAAGGCCTGCAGCACCGCTCACAGAGCCGCCCAAACTGGACAGTGAGGGGCTGCCGGCTGAATGGGCCCCATTAAGTTAGTTATGTAGCATTAGGTTGCTAGTGGTCACCCCCGATGTCAGTTCAAATTTCCGTCTCAACCTGCTTGCACTGCCCATTGCAACAGCGGTGTGTGCACACTCAGGTGCTGTGCGTGTGTATGTGTGTGTGTGTGCGCGTGTGTGTGTGTGTGTGTGCGTAATAATAATGATAAGCCTTGCATAAGTGGCTGATATTTATCATATCCCCATGA
>NC_085015.1:25213399-25263399 GCF_963854185.1 Sardina pilchardus
ACACACACACAAGCACACACACACACACACTTTCACTTGCCCCTGCGCTCCCTGACTTTATTTATAGACGTATTCTGGAGGGCTCTCAGAGGAAGCGGGAGTGGGGGTGCGGGGTGCGTGATGCGTCAGCAGGGGTGCTGGCGACGCCGCATCCATATTCATGGGCCATGTGCCGACGCACCGAGGCCGACACACACACACACACACACACACACACACACACACACACACACACTCACATACACACACACACACACACACACACACTCAACACTCACACACTCACACACTCAACACTCACACACACACACACACAGTCAACACTCACACCTCATCTGGCAGGCCACACACGGGTGTGACGCAGGAGCGGCGGTATTAGACCCCCACACCCTCCGTCATCAGCAGCACCAGCGCCACACCACTCCACCCCGCTCCACCTTCCTCATCGCACCAAGACGGATGCCAGCTCCAACCGCTCCATCTCTGTTCTATTTCCTGGGCTGTGTTGGACTTTGTTGCGCCGCATTCTCCATTCTGTTTGAGTCCTTGCCACTGTACTTCTCCTGCCACTTGCTCGTCAGGTCTCCAGACCTTTCATACATAGGAACACTCCCTGCCCCCCCCACATACACACACACACACACACACACACGCAAAGCACACACAAAACACACACACACACACACACACACACACACTTCCCCCTCTTCTCTCCTCCCCTCTATCATCCACTGCCCTGCTTTCTAACTCCCCCTGGCTTGCTTTGTAACCTCCCCCCCCCTCCCACACACACACACACACACACACACACACACACACACCACTACCACCACCACCACCACCACCAACAGCCCATTCATAATTCAGCAGAGGTTCTGTATTCACGCGGGCGCGTGTGTGTATTTGCGGGCCCTCCAGACTTGGCCCCGGTCGGGCGCTCGCTGCTCTTTCTCTCGGAGGCGAGGCGGCCGGCCGTGAGCCAGTGATGGAGAGCGGCCGCTGATCCAGACGGCCAAATGGGCCGTGTTTTGTTCTGTTCTGAGATCTGTTCTGTGCGGCCCCCTTCACCGGCGGCAACGCACATTAGGGGTGCTTCATCAATGACAAAGATGGCGGTATGAGCTGAATAGTGTAAGAGGGGGAAAGTGCTATTGATTACACTCCAGGTAGCTGCCTGCCTGCCTTCCTCCCACTTCTCATAAAAGAAAAGTGTGTGTGTGTGTTTGTGAGAGAGAGAGGAGAGAGAGGATTTATTTGTGTCTGAGTAATCTTGAGAGTATTATCTATGAGTAGAATATTCTGTGCGTCTGTAGTGTGCGTGACTGCATGTGTTAGTAGTTGTGAGGTTGTTTGTGCTTGTGTGTGTGAGAGAGAGAGAAAGAGAGAGAGAATGTGTGAGGTTGTTTGTCTGTGTGTATGTGAGGTTGTTTGTCTGTGTGTATGTGAAGTTGTCTGCGTGTGTGTTACTGTAGTGTTTTGCCAGCGTGTATCTCTGTGTAACATCCCCGCATCCACGCACTCAGACACAGCCCTGCACGCGTAACCCATGGCAACCAGCTTCTTCACATTCACGCGCGCCAGCTGGCGCGGAGGTTCCGCTCATGCCCGTCTCCGGCCGGCTGACCGATCGACCGACCGAGCAGCCAGTCGGCCAGCTTTGCCCACTGCTGTGCCCCCGGGCATACAGCGGGGTGGGGGCCAGGGCTGCTGGTGGGGAATCCCCCCCCGCCCCCCACCCCGACCCCCCCGCACTGGCCTCTGCTCTGGAGGGATTCCGAGATGAGGCTGTGGAGGCTGGAGGCTTGTGTCCAGACAACCTTTTAGATAACCCCAATTAAATGTCCAGAGAACTTTTATTTTTCCATCAAGTTGAGGGAGAGGTCAGCAGGAACACTCAACGTTTTTGGAACTTTTATGGAGCACTCTACTTCTCCAGGAGTTGACCTTTTTTTGAGAAAGACAGAGAAGACTTGACCGTCTTTGGAGTCCTGGAGAATGAGGCCGGGTGGCAGGATCTGGATCTTTATTTGGGTCTGTGGATCTGCTGACGGTGCAGGAGATGGTGTCTTATGGTGGTGCTGTTCCTCACGTGCTTATAGGCTTGTAGTGTGTAGTACACACACACACACACACACACACACACACACACACACACACACACACACACACACATATACACACATACACATACACACTTCCTCCTCTTCTCTCCAGAGGATCGGACTCTCCTGCCGGATGAGAATCAGGTCAGCCTTGCGGAGCTCACACACCCTCCATGTCACGGTAGGAGAGAGAGAGAGAGAGAGAGAGAGAGAGAGGGCACCTCTAGGAAAAGATGGCAGTTTTCCCGCCATCCCATCCCCTCCCATAGCATTCCTTCCCATTCCCATTCCCAGTGCTCCTGTCCCGTTCCCGTTCCCGTCTCTCTGAAGCGTCCCATAGGAGACTGCACCAGTCCGCTTTAGAAGTGCCAGCGCCTGTGAGCCTAATGGCAGCCAAACAGTCTCAGTGGGCTCCTCGTAGCCAGCCGTGCAGAGCGCACTGTAGAGGAGAGCTCTCTTAGAGACTAGAAGCTATCTGTTTTTTAATTCTCTCAATGTCTTTGATTTAATTGTGTCGGTTTTTGTTTTGATTTTCTAAAGCTGTTAACGGTTGGCTGTTGTTGGCTCACCCTACCTCATAGCCTCCAGCGCCCTTTGCAAACTTTTTTTTTTTTTTTACCTTGCAAATAGTTTTTTATTTTTGTTTTTATGCTTTTGTGTTAAATACTGTTCTGACGGGACTGGGCCGGAAACGGACCCAAGGCCAGTTCAAGGTAAGATTGTGTTGTTTTGTGTGTGTGTGTGTGTGTGTTTGTGTGTGTGTGTGTGTGTGAGTGTAGTGCTGTGTTCTTCCCTAGTTTGTTTCCTTTTGCTTGCCATGACCTCGTCCCTCATTGTAATTCATGTGAATTAGCATTTTTGGGCTCAGTATTAGCTCCCCATGCTAATTTGCCTGGGTTTGGAGTTTGCCATTTAGGGGAAAAAAATCTGTCTCCGTAGATTCAGTAGGCTCAGTTCTGCAAACTCTCAGAACTCATTAAAGTGTATTCCGAACCGTGGAACTTGGGACGCGTCCAGCTTTCTGCTCAAAGGCACATACCCTGAGAATTTCGCAGAACTTTATGTCTGAAAGGTGAAAGCTCAAAATATCTCTTTCCGTTGTGTGTGGATTAGAACTGATCCTAGTGGTCTTTAAGTGGATATTGAATCCTGTCGTACAGTCCCTCATCTTCCACCACACGCTCTCTCTCTCTCACACACACACACATACACACAAACACACACACACACATAACATACACAGACATGCGTGTAAACACAACCACATACAGTATACCTGCATCAACACATCCTCAGTTTCAGCCTCACATCTTCATCCACACTCATGCTACAGACAGTCTTATGAACCCAATGCCCTATGCCACCCCCCCTTCTCCACTCTTCTCCTCCATCCATCCATCCATCCATCCATCCTTTTTACTCCTCCCCCGCCTCACACACAGGCTCTATGGTTCCGTGGTCCCCGTGTGTGCTCTTCATACCTCTCCTTCTCTCGGGGCTCTTTGTGCAGTCGCTCGGCCTGTCCGCGGACCCCCATTTAAACACCCCCAAGTCCTTTCAAGCTCCCCGCATGCGTCATTGCCGGGAACGAGGGAAGAAGAGAGACAAAAAAAAAGACGGTGAAGAAGAGAATGATCCACAGAGAGAGAGAGAGAGAGGCTTTGTCCTCCGTCACCACTCCATCTCTCCATCTCTTCTCATCCTCCCATTTGGACTGGAAATTATTCAGCGTTTTTTTTTTCTCTCTTTCTTGATCATCCACTCTCTCCGGCCACCACCTCCTCTTTTGAAATGAAGGCCCTGGATGAAATGATGATGGCAGGCAGCCGTAATGATTTCAAATTATCCTCGTCGCAGACCTGCTTCTCCGTTTGGCCTTAAATTGAGCCATTACCAACTTCATTACCCTTTTTGCTCGTTGGGCTTCATTATTTCCCCGTGTTATTCGAAGCTATAACACAGTTCAGCGTCATTCTCCGTGCGTTTATGATTCTCAAAAGCTTGAGTTGTGAAGTGAGTTGCTATTTTTTTTTTGCCACGCGGTGCTGCAATATTTCCTGAAGTCGGCGAACTCTTGTTTGGCAAAGTCCGCGTGTAAAAGGACAAAGGGAGTGTCGCCACTGTTGTCGTCGGTTGTTATTGCTCCAAACCACCGTGTGACAATATCTGTGGGTCCTAGTGAAGATCTATGGGACGGCGTCACAGGGATCATCTCCCCGTGACTGCTTTTATTTGTCTATACAAATGTCTCGAGGTGGCCTCAGGCAGGTGGTGGCGGTGCTGGTTTATTTAAGATTTTTAAGGAAGGGCCACGTGTCGGATTAGTGGTGACTTTTTACAGCCTCTTCCAGACAGATGTCAGTTTCACCATTTTGGGACTTCAGCCCATGTAATGCCTGGCGCCTGTGTGTGTGGTGTGTGTTGTGTGTGTGTGTGTGTGTGTGTGTTGTGTGTGTGTGTGTGTGTGTGTTGTGTGTGTGTGTGTGTGTGTGTGTTGTGTGTGTGTCTGTGTGTCTGTGTGTCTGTGTGTATTGTGTCTGTGTGTGTGTGTTTTGTATGTGTGTGTGTGTGTGTGTGTGTGTGTGTGTGTGTGTGTGTGCGTGTGTGTGCGTGTGTGTGTTGTGTGTCTGTGTGTATTGTGTCTGTGTGTGTGTGTATGTTTTGTGTGCGTGTGTGTGTGCATGTGCGTGTGTGTGTGCGTGTGCATGTGCGTGTGTGTGTGTGTGTGTGTGTGTGCATGTGTGTGTGTGTGCGCGTGCGCTTGTGCGTAGAGAGCAGCAGGTCCTCCAGCGCCGGGCATGTCAATGCGGTTCCTGTGGGAAGTGATAGCGCAGCAGCAGCGGAGGCGGCGGGAGAAGAAAGCGCTCCAGACTAATCAGTCAGTCATGACAGCCAGAGAGGAGAGCAGAGAGGCACCGGGCCGACACACACTTCATTAGGGACCGCTGAGGAGGCAGCACAGCGCAGCGCACTGAAGAGTGTGTGTGTGTGTGTGTGTGTGTGTGTGTATGGGAGAGTGTGTGCTCATGAATACACTTGAGTGTGAATGAGCCTTAAGCTTAGATGCAGTGGGTTTTTAGTGTATGAATTCTGTACTGTGTGTGTGTGTGTGTCTGTGTGTGTGTCTGTGTGTGTGTGTGTGTGTGTGTGTGTGTGTGTGTGTGTGCACATGAATATACTTGAGTGTGAATGAGCCATAAGCTCAGATGCAGTGAGTTTGCAGTGTATGAATTCTGTACTGTGTGTGTGTGTGTGTGTGTGTGTGTGTGTGTGTGTATATGCACAGATGTTTCCTGCTGTGCAGGTTAAGGTCTGTGTGTATGTGAGCAGGAGACAGAAGGTGTTGATAAGTGTATGTGAGGTCAGTGAAACTCTGTGGAGTTGCCTTGCCAGTCTCTCTGATATCTCTGTCAAAGAGGACTGCTGTCTGTAGGGACACACACACACACACACACACACACTGCAGCTGAAAGAAGCGTAATTAAGACATCCTTGACACGAGACATCAGACACACACTCGGCTCTTATCCTCATATTCTCCTTTCCCTCCATTACCACACACACTCACACAAACTATCTCTGCCTTCCTTAATAGACACACACACACACACACCACTACCACTACTACTACACATACACACACACACATACACACACTCACGGAGACACTAAGACACACACATTCTGAGCTCTTATGCATCTTCTTCCTCCCTCCCTACACACACACACACACACACACACACACACACACACACCTGTACAGTCAGCCCAGTCCAGCTTTGTCACACACACCCATTCATTCACCTCCCTCTCCACTTAGCCTGTCTACCCATTCATTGTTCTCTTGTTAGAGTGTAGCAAGTTATAGCCTCCTCTCTTCCTCCCTCACAACACTTACTCATCCTCTCGTTATCCCCTCTCTCTCTCTCTCTCCCTCTCCCCCTCTCTGTCCAGCGTTCCCTCGTTGGCGGAGGGGTGTGGGGGGAGGGTGGGAGGGGAAGCGGGGTGTCAGATGGTCTGTTCTGCCGTGATGGATTGTGTGTGTGTGAAAATGGGGAAACCTCTCACAGATTGCCATCTAATCAAAATCGCCTCTCCTCCTCTGTTTTTCTTTCTCTCTCTGTCTTCTCTTTCCTCTCCTCCTCCTCTCTCTCTGTCCCTCGATCACCTTCTCTCTTTCTATATTGCTCTCTGTCTTTTTCATTCTTTCGTTCTCTCTGTCCTACTAATCTGCCACACTCATCTTTCTCCTGTCTTTCGCTTTCCTTTCCCTCCATCCCTCTCTCTCTCTGGCTCTCATTATCTGCCTCTATCTCCTCTTTTTCCATCTCTCTCTCTCCCTGTCTTCTTCCTCTTTCTCCATCCCTCTCTCTCTGGCTCTCATTATCTGCCTCCCTCTCTCTCTCTCCCACTCTGTGTCTCTCCATCTCTCCATCCCTCTCTCTCTGGATCTCATTATCTGCCTCTCTCTCCTCTCTCTCCATCTCTCTCTCTCTCTCTCTCTCTCTCTCTCTTCCTCCTCTTTCGCCATCCCTCTCTCTCTGGCTCTCATTATCTGCCTCTATCTCCTCTCTTCCCATCTCTCTCTCTCTCTATCTCTCTCTCTCTCTCTCCCTCCCTCTCTCAGGATCCTCCAGAGCTACGTGCTGCGCGAGGAGTCGGGCGCGCTCTCGTCGGAGGCGTCGGACTTCAACAAGGCGCGGCTGAGTCGCCGCGGCGGCATCATGGCCTCGCTGTACACGTCGCACCCGGCCGACAGCGGCCTCACGCTGGACCTGTCGCTGGAGATCAACCGCAAGCTGCAGGCCGTGCTGGAGGACACGCTGCTCAAGAACATCACCCTCAAGGTGGGCGCGGGGTACACACACACACGCGCGCTCACACGCACACACACACACACACATACACACACACACACACACACACACACACACACACACGTACACACACACACACACACACACGTACACTCGCACACTCTTTTTTTACCTTACACACACACAAACACACACACACACACACACACACACACACACACACACACACACATACATACAATAACTCTTGTATGAACTATTTTTCTTATGCACACACACACACACACACACACACATACATACAATAACTCTTGTATGAACAATTTTTCTTATGCACACACACACACACACACACACACAAATGCACACATATGCACAGACACATATATATATATATTTTGCATACATATTATCACACAAGACACGTGTGTATACAGTGCACACACACACACAGCCTCAAACTGTGTTTTGCCCACACATTTACACAGTGTGTGCTGACAGCCATATGCTGACAGAGGCATACTGCACACACACACACACACACACACACACACACACACACACACACACACACACACACACACACACACGAAAGCCATAACCAGAACCATGCTGTTTCTGCATATTTTTACATACGCATACACATCTCCCATGCACAAGGAAACCACTCCACACATTCCCACTCTATAGACGACCTACAGTGTAAACACGAACGAAGAGCTATACACACAGCCTCTTCCACAGCTAATAAAACACCGCCCTGACACCTTGAACCGCTCCAACACTTCCGAGGACCGAAATAGAATCCTTCCTTATACTTCCTACGCTTTTCTCCCGGTTATATATATACAGTATATATTGTATATCTTGCTCTTGGCTCGGCACTCGGCCTCTCTAAAGCCTAGTGTGTTTGCTCACCAGTGTGTTTTACAGGGTCGTTTGGTAGGGAGGCAACCTGCAAGTATCCGTGGCTAACCGCTTTTCAGAAACTTCACAAACACCCCCAAACAGCCCGGCTCAAATTTCACCGCTCTCTCATGAGAAAGTTTTGAAACATTCGCTCAAGTCCTCTCTCCTTTTTTTCTCTCTTCTCTTCTCTTCTGTTCTTTTCTGCGCTCTCTTCTCCCATCCGCTCCACAACAATGAATCACAGCAGTGAAAAGGTCACATTTCTGTGCGAGCGAGCGAGCGAGGAAAAGAGTGAGAGAGAGAGTGTACGAGAGAGAGAGAGAGAGAGAGAGAGAGAGAGAGTGTGCAAGAGAGAGAGAGAGAGAGAGAGAGAGAGAGAGAGAGAACGTCCCCTCGGCTAGGTGCTCCATTTCCCACGCTCTGCCCAGCTGTGTCGTCCCACTGCTCTCCTCTCCATTCTGCTCTCTCGCTTCCTCTCTCTCTCCTCTAATCCTCTCCTCTCCTCCATTCTCCTCATCTCTTTCTCTCTCCTTTCTCATCCTCTCTTCCGCTCATCCTCTCCTCCATCCTGCTCCTCTCTTCCCCTCCCCTGACATCCTCTCCTCTCGTCCTCTCTTCCTCTCTCATCCTCTCCTTTCTATTCTCCTCTCTTCCTCTTTTCTCCTCTCATCTTCTTTTCCTCTTTCATCCTTTCTGTTTTCCTCCTCTCTTCTCTTCGCCTTTCCTCTCCTCTCCTCTCCTCTCCTCTCCTCCTCTCATCCTCTCCTCTCCTCCATTCTCCTCATCTCTTTCTCTCTCCTCTCTCATCCTCTCTTCTGCTCATCCTCTCCTCCATCCTGCTCCTCTCTTCCCCTCTCCTGACATCCTCTCCTCTCATCCTCTCTTCCTCTCTCATCCTCTCCTTTCCATTCTCCTCTCTTCCTCGTTTCTCCTCTCATCCTCTTTTCCTCTTTCATCCTTTCTGTTTTCCTCCTCTCTTCTCTTCGCCTTTCCTCTCCTCTCCTCTCCTCTCCTCTCCTCTCCTCTCCTCTCCTCACCTCTCCTCTCCTCTCCTCTCCTTCTCTACCCGCTCATCTCCTCTCCTCTCTCCTCCTCTCCTCTCCTCTCCTTCTCTCTCCTTCTCTCCCCCTCTCCACTCCTCTTTTCTCCTCTCGGCCCCTCTCATTGGACACACTGTATCTCTGCCAGGCCAGTGTGGTCCAGAGCTCAGAGGACAGTGAGCGTGTCGACACGCCTGTCCTGACAAGGGACAACGTGGCCAAACAGATCAGTCGGAATTAATGGAGTTTGTGCGGGGACAGGATGTCGATGGGGAGAACAGAGTTCCGAAATCGAGGAGGACAGAGAAAGAGAGAGAGAGAGGGAGGGAGAGGGAGGGATGGAGATAGAAAGAGAGAGAGAGAGAGAATGCAGAGGCTGGATTAAGTGTAAGACGGAGATGATGAGTCAATCAAACTCTCCGATGGAAGGAGTTCTGTAGAAGCTCTGCTTTATCCCTGCTTCAAGGCATCGCTGCTTTGTGCTCTCCTCTCTCTCTCCCTCTCTTTCTTTCTCTCTCTCTCTCTCCTTCACTGTCTCTCTCTCAAGCACGCATCCCCTCTCTCTAGCTTACTCTCTTGTTCAACCCCCCCTCCCTTCCTCTCTCTCTCTCTCCCCCCTCTCTTATCTGACCATCTCTTGTCCTTTTGTTCCTCGTCTTGAACCCCCCCCCCCCCCCCTCTCTCCCTCTGTTTGTGTCAGTGCACCAGGCCAATGACTCGACACTACACACATTCCATTAACCTACAGCCGGCCCCCGCACCGCACCACTGTCCTGTCTGCACCGTCACCGTCACCATTATCAGGGTCCTCTCGGGACACAAACACACACTCTTGTGCAAGATCATCCCCTCTACCGCTTGAGCACTCCAGGGATGGACATTAAATGTGTTGTTCACCTGCCACTGTGGTCGGTGGATTCCAAAATGTACCAGTCACTTGACTTTTTACCAGTCCATAGAGAAATGCTATGAAACTGTGATATCAGGATTATAGTAACCAAAATGATGATGATGATGGTTATCGGCATTATTGCGATACAATTAAATTGTGCTGAATTTTGCCCTTATTCTACCAACTGTCCTCTGAGCACAGTAGCAACAGCACTAGGTCAACAGAACCACATTCATATGCCATAGTGTCTTGTCATAAAAGTGGTGTGGCTCCTTTAAGACTCTGTCGGTGTGAGTTCTGGAGCATTCTGTGATCCAATTATCCAACTTGATCTAACTATACTGAACATCATCAGATTAAAATATTTACAGGTAAGGCTATATTTAACATTTAGCGTTTATTTTCTATTTGGGGTCTTATGCACTGAACAATTTAAGCACGGCTCAGTTTTAAGAAAAATAAATGTTTAGCAATTTGTGAAACTACATTGAAAAACTCTGGTTTTAGTATTTACAGTTATTTAGGCGATATTTTTTTTATATTTATTTTGTATTTGGCCTTTTTATGAAATCACACATTTTTTAATGGTATTTCCCCAATAGGCTGATAACGTTACATAATCCCTACAGACACGTTTTTTAACCGTCAATACCAATATGAAAATGAGTATTTAGATAGCTCTATTCACAGTGGCTAGTATGTTGACCAAATTCGCACGCACAAATTCACCCTCATTTGGTGGGTGGTGGGTGCTAATTTCCATCCCTGGAGCGCACGCTAGTATGTTAATGGAGCATGCAGGCGGACCAGGCCCCTGGCACAGCATATGTAAAGCAGGCAGGGCTAACCCCTGCAGTTCAGCAGAAAGAGAGATGGCGGAAATGAAAAGGTTTAAAGTGGAGTTCCCCCGTGTTCATGCCCCCTGAGTGAAGCGCTGTTATTTGCCCGGCTGCTTCAGGTTCTTTCTGCAGCAATTTAAGCTAAGAAAACCAACAGCATTCTGTGAACTTGAAAAACTGAGATCTATGTGAAAAATGAAATTCCCGGAATTCCGGAATTCCCCTTTAATTAGAATGATCAGTTCAACTCTGATATTGCCTGACTGTGTTCTTCCTTCTGGGCAGGAGCGCCTGGAAATTTGGTTAAAGGGAAATAGTGTCCTCTTATCAAAAATATCTTTCTCTCGCTCCTTATCTCGGTTTTATACCACTTACACTATGTCCAAATATGCTCCTACCAGTGTGTTATGTCATTTGGTTGGCAAATTATGTGTCCAAAATGCGCTATCCTGAGAGGGGTATCTGTAAACAAACTCGTCGTGGCGATTCTTTCCATTCTTTCACGTTTGCACTGACATATCTCTCTCTCTCTCTCCCTCTCTCTCTCTCTCTCTCTCTCTCTCTCTCTCTCCCTCTCTCTCTCTCTCTCCCTCTCTCTCTCTCTCTCTCCCTCTCTCTCTCTCTCTCTCTCTCTCTCCTCTTTCTGTTTTTCTCTCTCTCTCTCTCTCTCTCTCTCCCGACAGGAGAACCTGCAGACGCTGGGGTCAGAGATCGAGAGGCTCATCAAGCAGCAGCGGGCTCCGGAGGACAAGGCTCGGAGGAAGTGACACGCACCGCAAGCCCTGCCAGCAGGAAATGCCGCATCTCGGAGCGCCGAGTCGGGGGCCGAACGGTACGGAGTGACGCGCGCGCCAAAGCGGACCAAAGTGACGAGGAGCGCCCTCGACGTCCACCCACTTATGAAGTCTGTCCAACTGCGAAGGACTTGAGCCCAAACTGAGCCACACACAAACAACGAAACACACACACACACACACAAACACACACACACCAATATATGTCCAACATACACTGCATGGCTGATTCCAACTGAAGGAAAAAAAAGTCCAACCCAAGATATGCCCGAGTCCTGATCACACTCTCATTGGCTGATATTGGTGAAAAAAAAAACTCCTTCCCCCACCTTCTCCTCAAACGTCCCTCTCCGCCCCACCCTTCCTCCTCCCCCTCCTCTTCCTCTTCCTCTTCCCCCTCTCATCTCTGGCTGCAGCTGAGACCTCAGCAGTCCTTACACTCTCACACACACTCACACACACTCACACAAAGGACAGCGGCGAAGAAGCGTTGGCGCGCGAGTGTTGTGTGCCCACACATTGCGATTGTTGGGCGCGGGGAGAAAGCGCACACAGCCTTGCCCGCACAATGAGCTGTGAAATGGGCAGAAACTGAAGAACGTACGACCCAGTGAAGGTTGTCTTCTTAGGACAACACGCACACTCCCAGTGAAGGTTGCCTTCTGAAGACCACACACACACACACACACACACACACACACACAGAAATATTGTACCTTCCATCCAGCTAACTGCTGAAGGAACTATAACATTGTCTGAGGAAGAATTCTTTTATTTTTTTTCCATTTCTTTTTCATTAGCCCCAAAAGATGGCTGCAACATCCAACCCTGTTCACTTCATGCTTAGTCCGACCTTGATCTTCATCTCTCTCATAGCTCTTTTCCACTGCACTTCATTGTGTCTTTTTCAGCCCTCTGTTACTTTCCTATCTCTTTCCATTTCTCTCTCTCTCTCTCTCTCTCTCTCTCTCTTTCTTTCCCTTTTTGCTATGATAATGAAGTGCCATACCGCTGAATGTATTTCCTGGTACTGGAAGGCCACCTAAGGGTTTTGAAGTACGAGGCGAGGGAGAAAGAAAGGAACATGCTAGAACTCCCGGCCCGAGCCTCCCCACTCCACTCGACTCGCCTCAGTTCACTTCGCCAGACCATCTCTCCTCTCTCTCCTAAACTCTACCCTCCCCCCCCCCGCCCCTGCCCCTCAAAGCACTTAGGCTACGGCCCAGGTAATACCCACACACACCCATAATCCATCCCACTTGCTTAAGTACGTGCTCTCCAAAAAAACTCCTGGATGGATGCTCGCCGATCACGACTAATAGCTTGTCTAGTGTCTCGAGTTGCTCTTCAGTGAAGGACTTAATTTGTATTTTATACCCCCCCCCTCCCCCACCGCGGGGATGAATGAAGCCTCAACAAAAGCAAAAATTGCTGTTATTATTATTATTATTTAAACTCTGCGATTGTGGGCCACTGGTCTGTTAAGTGTTTTTTTAAGTTCACCTCCCTCTGTCATTCTGTTGTCCTCCCTCTGAAAATGCCGTAGCTCGGGGTCGCGACCCTCAAAAGGGATAGAAGAGAACAAACAAGCTCAATTATCCCGTCTCTGTGCGGCTGGTTTGGAGATCCCGTCATGTAAATATTTAGGGCATAAGTGCAATTATGTTTGTTTTTTTACCATTTTGTTTTCATGAAAGCAAGACATTGGCATTTTTTTGTCCTCCCCTGTTGAGGGCTGGGTAGGGCTGGCTCCTTTAGATTCACACTGACGCATCTCTGAGCTGTGGTCACCCTGGTTACCTGCGGATGCTAAGCTGCTCCCTCCTTTTAAGTAGAAACACACACACACACACACACACACACACACACAGGCACTCTCAGAGATAACCCACTCCTTTATGCACAGATAGACATACACACACTCATACAGCCTCTCTCCCTCACACACACACACACACACACAGACACACTCACACAGCCCCTCTCTACACAGTGAGAGAGTGAGAGAGCCAGAGACTGACACACACCCTCTCTCTCTCTCAACAGAGATGCTGTCGCTCCACCGCTCTTTCTCGCCCCGTGGCACTTTGAAGCATCTCGCCAGATAAATTGCGGCTCCCCGAAGCCTTTGACAGCGAGCATAGTTATCCTGACTGGAAGGTCCGTTGTCATGACTACCCCCCTTAACCCCCATACCAACACCATTCCCATCCCACCCCAACCTGTCGCCCCCCCACCCCACCCCCCAATAGTGTCTTCATCTTGAGGACATCAACGGAGCTACTCCATCAACTCCACTATCTCCAGGCGCCCCTCTCTCACACACACACACACACACACACACACACACATGCGGTCACGTTCTGCCGTCACCTGCTCAGAAGCGAATCGACTGTGACGCTTTGTTGCGCCTTTTATTTTTTGCCGGTGGGTCCGTGGCTCGTGTCCAACCCCGCTGTGACCCACCGCTCACCCCCTGTTGCACTCCATCACCACGCATTCCATCACTGCCACCACCTCCCCAACCCTTACAGGAAGAAGAATGTCGTGGTCCCAAGAAGCCTGGCATCTGCCGACTGATAACTTGCCTTTGATGACTCCTCTAGCCCACCCACCCTTCTCCCTTAACAAAAAAAAAGAATAAATGTTTTGATTTGTCTTGGGAGTTGCCCCTGGGACTAGAAGTATTGCTGCAACGTCTGAAATATCATGAAGAAAATGAAGTATCTCTTGAAGTGCGTGTGAGTGTGTCCCTGAGTGGTCAATTGTGATTGTTCCAAAGGAAACAACAAAAAAAAGGAAAAAAGATCGGAAGAAAAAAACAAGAAAACTGCTTTTTTTTTCTCCTGTTGATTCCAATCTGTCAGCTATGCTCTGTCTGATTGAATAGTCATGAAAACTGTGATTATATATATTTGTAGATATGGTAATATTATGTAAATGTTTTTAAAACAATTGTTCCTGATTCTTTCTGTATATATGGTGTTTACAGGGAATAAAAAAGCTGAAATCATCTCCATGTAGTGTCTCATTGTCAAACAGACAGATAGGCCAGTGATAAACTGACCACATCATGCTAAACTATTACCCATAGTAAGGGCATACTGTAGGTTTGGTCTCAGCTTTAGACTTGCTTGCGTCTCACGGTTTCAAGCTAACTTAGCGTTGTTGTGCATTGTACATAATGATATGTGGATGAAATTCCTTGTTTACCGGTAGGTTTAGTGGTCCCCATCTAAACCTACGCCCATGCCCATAAGAGATTTAAAGAGCTCTATATGTGATGTGTACTTTATAGAGGTATGTAAACTTCCTTTATATTTGTGTAAACAATTTGAGCAAAAAGTAGATGATTCACTTTATTGTAGAAATCCATGATAAAGTCAAAAAGGGTCTCCTAACTTCCACCTCTCCACAATAGCTTTGATTTATCCTCTTGTCATAGGCTAATTAAATAAATTTTGAACTGAAAATGTGTACCATACCAAAGCTGTCCTCTTGAGCAAGAAACATAATGAGGTGTCTGAACTTGAAAACTGATTAGAGTTCTCATTAAATGACATAGAGAAAATATGTCCATGTAGAAATGTGAGAAGGAGATTTAAGCCTACATTTTACACTCTATTTTTAATTTAGTCACATAGTTCTGAGCAAAGCAAAGGCGATCTCTTTTAAGATCTTCTGGCCAGTCTTGTCCTTGACTTAATTAGTCAACAGAGACTTGTGACAGTAAAGCCCAAAGACAGATTAATTTCCACCACCCAGCTGGAAGTATAGGAGGGTTGTCTTCTAAATCAGCCGTGGCACCTTGTGCGGTAATTGAAGTCATAATAAGCCCAAGGATTTATGGGTAAAAAGGCTGGCAAACATGAAAGGGACACGGCTTTACAGGTAAGGGTCACTTTACGGTCACCTGTCACCATTAGTCTTCTCAAGTGTGTGGGTAGCAGCACTACAACACGACACGAGCTATCATCACAGCGCAGGGCTTCCCGATTAGTCAGGAGTAATATTACAAACATCAGCAGGCTATAACCATAACAAACATGTCTGTTTATAGTCTCATGCTACCTCTCACACTTTTCCCTCACTCTCTCTTTCTTTTCTTTCACTTGTTCTTCCCTGTTTCACCGGCTGTCTTGTACACGCACGCATGCTCTCTCTCACAGACACACACACATACATAAGTACCTGTATTATGTTTGCTTGTTTGATGTCCTCCCCCTATCCCCAGACCAAGGGCAAGACACAAACTCAAACATACACTTGAGGGCCTGTTTGAAAAGCAGTGTTGAAAGTGGCAGTTAAAAAGTGGACAACACAGGGCATTATATGACAATTCCCTTATTTCTCTCTCTCTTTCTCTTTCTGTGTAAGGCTGTGTAAGAAAGCTTTCATTGAACGTAATAAAATCTGAAAACATGAGTCATCCATTTCTTCAGCAAATCAAGCATTGCCGGACTCTTGATGGGATGTTTTGTGCTCCGGGCCTGCCCAATTCTCCAAAAGCAATTTAGGTGGTGCATTTCCTGTTAGCTCGGGGCAAAACCTAATAATAGTCATATTTACATAAGCTGTTGAATATCTCGTTCGAAAAACACACGCCTAAAAAAAAAAGAAAAAAAAAAACACCCAAGTTTAGAACTTCTCAAAAACAGTACCAAAATGTTTTTTTTACAATCTTTTTCCAGATGAGGGCAACTATTTTGTTACACAGACATTTTTTATCAAGCATACTGGTGTTTCCTCTGCTGGTGTCCTCAGAGATCGTAGAGATAGACCCAGAGGAATTCCAAAGATGCAGGAGAGAGGGGGCTTCCACAGCTCTGTTTCACCCAGTGGATGTGAATCCCAGCAATCTCTCTCATCTGTCTCACAGCACCCAAGATAGATACAGACGTGACAGAGCTTGTTCAGCCAGCTGACTCCTCTTACTTCGAAATGTCCATTGAAACGTGTATTTATGTCTGAGACCCATCCTTTGTCTTTGTGTGCACGCTCTCTCCAAAATGTCTGGTCTTTTGAAGAACCTGAAGCCCATTTTGTTTGCTGTCTTGCTGTTGGATGCAATTGGTTAAACTCAAGTGTGCTTGTAATGCAATGTCATGTAATGCTTGGTGTCAGTCAGAGTATTAGGATTCTGATAACAGCTAAACCTGTTTTGGATTGGGTCCTGATGTGGGCCAGATCTGGTCAGGATTTGGCCAGGTGTCGGCCCAGCTGCTCTCTTGAAGATTTGAGGGTTTGTGTCCCAGTCAGACTCACCACCAGCCACCAGACTATTACTGATACCATAATAATAATAATAATAATAATAATAACTTGGAGTTATATAGCGCCTTTCATGGTACCAAGGGTCACTTAACAAATTGTAAGGGGTGGGGGGGTTGGGGGGTGTCTTGTAGGTGATACGTGACTTGACTGGCAACCAGCTGTTGGAGGATTGGAGTGATATGCTGCCAAGGCTTTATGTGGGTTAAAACTCTGGCAGCTGAGTTCTGGACATACAGCAGTAGGCTAGTCCAGGCGGGAGGTGATGAAGGCAGGGATGAGTGTTTCAATTACTGAATGTGTGAGTGAAGGCCCGGAGTCGTGAGATGATTCTGAGGTGATAGAAGGCAGACTTAGTGATGTTGATGTTGATGTGGAACCAGAAGGAGAGAGTCTGGGATGACGCCCAAGTTGCACATGAGATGGGGAAATGGAGCAGTCATCCACAACCAGGGCCAGGTCTCCAATTTTCTTGAGCAGTGGTGCAGGGGCCACCACCATGAGGTCTGTCTTGTTACTGTTGAGTTTGAGTAGGTTTGTGGTTACTGGTTATACATGATTTGAGTTCCTGCAGGGAGTTGACAAGTTGTGTGGATAGGAAGTTGAGTGTCATCGGTGTAGCAGTGGAAGTTGAGTCAATTTTTATGGATAATGTGATCTAGGAATAGCATGTAGATGGTGAACAGCAGAGGACCAAACACAGAGCCCTGGGGCACGCCACTGTCGGTGGCTGCTGCATCAGAATTGGAGTCATTTAGGATGATGAATTGTTTCCGGTCTGTGAGGAAGGACCGGAACCAGGACAATTTGGGGTGTTTTTATTGGTAACTGATGAGTGTGGAGTAATACCTTGTTTTTGCCTGATAAAGGGCTTCTTTGTAGCTTGTGAAGTGTTCTTTAAATGGATCTTCTCTATCGTCTGCTAATGCAGCCAGGCAGCTACAGCGCTACACTCTGGGGGCATGTCTGTGGGCCCCCATGTACCTACCTACAAAGTGTAGCACTGTAGCTGCCTAGCTGCGTTGGTTGTAGCAACTTGAGCCAGGTAAAACCGATTTTTTTATTTTGTTTCGTACCGACAGTATTTGGTGACCTATGTGAAAACTCGCCAGTTTTCTCCGTCAAGCAACATGAATGATGTTGTCCTGGTTAATGCAGTGTCAGGGGTGACACTGTTATCCACACAAACCAAGGATCACAGATTTGCATGTGATGGGCGGGGTATGCATTGATGACGTCATTAACAAGAGGCATGGCAGCAAACAGCTGGGACAGACACAGTTTTGTGAGAGTAAACACACTTATAACGGGCAGGCCGATGGACATAGCAGAGACGACGCAGGATATGGAGAGATCACCTCAAGGCAACTCGGAAATGTTTTTGAGCTAAGACTCCTTGAGTTCCACTGCTGAGGCCTGCACAGCACAGCAAAGGAAAAAACTGTTTTGGATAGCAGTTTCAGGAACCAGCCGACATGGACCTGGCAGGGGAGCCACGGTAGGTCCCTGTCCCTGCACGGTAGGTCCCTGGACTGCTCAGCGTGCTTTTTAATTGCCCCTTGGGGATGAATAAAGTTTTTTTTTCATTTGAATTTGAATTCAGTAACAGGTCGTCTGATGGGTTGGTGGACGGTGTAGAAAGTTTGCAGCGGTACACAGCGTTATACAGCCGTGACAAACGCAGCAGAACCGAAGAAAACAGCAATTATGATCCCGACACTGATGGCCAATGTGTTTAGGTTGGTTGTAAAAAACTTCAGTTAGGTCAGAGATGAGAAGCGGCGACATACACATCAGCAACAGCAGACAAAGGTGTCAGTCAGGAAGAAAATCAAGGAAACATGCCTGGAGCATTTCCGTTGAACTCTCAAAGATGGGCCTCAGTATTTAAAAGCAACAGTGAGATTGACTTCCTCTTCATGTTTCACCAGCAGCACACACTATAACATGGATTTCAACATGCCAAGTTAACTTCCACTTACCTACTATATCTGCTACACTATCTTGTAACCATGGACTTGGCTTGACAATGACATTGTGGCCATACTGCAAACTTCCAACCTCTGTAGTTAAAATCTCACAGATCCACTGCTATGTCCCAAAGACCCTGCCCAGTACATGACCTGGTGGAATCTCTGGGGTTCCCCCTCTGGCCGACTCCATGAAACCCTCTTCTTTGTTGTGGTGGCTGATTCTGTTCTTTTTATAGCCTCTAAATCCAGGTGAAAGTGATACGGATCTAAAGTCTAGTGTGACAGATAAACAGCATTAAGGGCGACGTTGCCACATCAACAGGTAGGCCCACCCCTCGCTGTATTAACCTTCAGTGCCTTTAAAAGTAACCACCCCCCCTCACCTTCCCTCTTTCTCCCGCTGCGGCCTTCCGACTCGTCCCGCTAGCGGCCTTCACCTTTGGTCTGAGTTCTTTTGGCCGGCACGGTAAGCTGGCCTTCCTTTAAATTCTGCTCGCTTCCGTGACATTTCCCCCGCCTCTCGCTGTGCCCTCCGCGGCCCGCCAGGTTAGAGGCAGCTGTGCACATTCTGACGAGGGGGCATCGTGCCGTGGCGAAGGCTAAACACAGCCGACACGAGTCTATTTTTATGCCTGCGCCGTCGATAATACGCTCGGAAATTCACATCAGCCATCGGGACAAGTGCTGAATTCATAAGCCAGCGCCAGTAGCACCTCTAACATGGAGATGATGACAATGGATTTCCCCCTTTTCTCTCCCTCCCTCTCTTTCTTTTTCTCTCTCTGCTACTATAGAGATCCATAAGGCACACAAAGCACCTTGCGCCTCAACACCATCATTTCTTTCCAATACGTACTTCTAATTCAACAATGACACATTCTCTCTCTCTCTCTCTCTTTCTCCCTCCTCTCTTTCTCTCTAGGATGAGGCAGAGAGACCTCAGGGACACCTCAGGGACGCTATCTAATTATGTGTGAACACTGACCTGAGATGGCTCGCTCATTGCTTTCGAGTGCTACGCTCAAGTCGCTGATGCAAAGCATATCGCTGACAGAAGGATTAATTAATTTGGCATTAAGAAGATACAGCGTGACAGGGCCAAGCAGCAAATCGACAAGTGACTAATTACGCGGGTGGAAAAACTATACAGCAGCTTTGTACACCTGTTAAAAAGAAGGTGAGGAGGCACCATCAAAACGGCTTCAATTCCCCTAACGGTGATATCTCTAATGACTTCAGTCTGTGCTCCATTGCTGAGTGCCTGAGAATCTCAAAGTAAAAACAATCCAGTCTGGTCTGGAGGTCATGATGGCCTTCAGGAGGTTTCTTTCACTCAGTGAACTATTCTTTCCCATTATACAAAACATGTATGGATCCAGCTGGGTCAACAGTGGACACAGTGGAAACTCAGTTTGTGGAAAAATACGGAATTCATAGGCTGGCAGGTTTGGAAACAGTCCATGTGTGAGGGAGTCATCAGCCAGTCAGACGTCTCTCACTTTCAGCCTCTGTACAGGTCTACCTACCTCACTGACCAACCTCCACCCCTATCCACACCCCCCCACCTCTGTCTACATGCCAACGCAAAGGAAAAACATTCAGGACTTTATCTCAGTGTAAAGTGTTAATGGCAACTATGGGCTGACATCAAAATGTGTTGGGAGATTGGTGGTGTTCCAGACTGATGAGAGCAAGGTCTCTGTGTGCGTGTGTGTGTGAGAGAGAGAGAACGTGTGTGTGTGTGTGTGTGCATGTGTGAGAGAGAGAGAACTTGTATGTGTGTGTGTGTGTGTGTGTGTGTGTGTGTCTGTGAGAATGCTTGTATGAGTGTGTGTGTGTCTGTGTGTGTGTGTGTGTGTGTGTGTGTGTGTGTGTGTGTGTGCGCGTGTGTGTGTGTGTGTCATGGGGAAAGGGGGGAAGCATGTGAAGATGTATAATGGGGTGTGCTATTTCAGGCCTCATTGGCCTTTTGAACTTGTCTGCAGTGTAGACTGCTATTTATACACACTTCGAGCACTATCAATGGAAAAGGGGAGATAGCGTCGTTATTTAGGTTCTGTGGAGTGTTATTTTGATCTTGTGTGGGCTTTTGTGTGATGAGTGCAGCGCTGCGGAGCACTTTAAAACAGGAAGAACAAACAAAAGCGTCTGAAAGATCAAAGTGAATTGTGAAATGGGATACTCGGCTTCTGACCTCTGACACAGGCGTCTTGACTGAAACATTATTAACCTCAAAAAGGGAAGCATGGAGCCTGCTGTAAACCCCTTAGCAAACATCTCTTTTTCTTTTTTCCATTTTCTTTCTTTCTCTTGTTGTATCCCCTAATGGCTTTTTGCCTTTAATGTTGGTTCTCTCCTCTTGTATGTGCAATTAATTTGTATCTGTTTCATTTATTTGCTCTCTATTTTCTTTCTTTTTCCACTTAAAGTGAGAAGACAACAATCAAGAACAGTTTCAACACCCTCCCTCCCCAAACACACACACACACACACACACACGCACGCACGCACGCACGCACGCTCACACACCACCAACCCAACCACTACCACCAAACGAAACGACCACTAAAAAGTAGGCCAAGGTAGTCGTAAGAACGTGGCACGGATGCAAGGACCCGCTGTTGTTTTCCCCAATTCCGAGTCAGCTGCATACATTAGTAGCCGTAATCATATTTAAACAAGGTTCATTAGCTAAAGCGGGGATCCATATTCTGCCGAGCCTTCCTCGGCCGTCTCTCAAATGGGAGCGGCGTGCCTCTGGGGAGAGCGAGTCGCGAGCACCAAACACTAATGCATTTTAAAGTGTCCAAGCGCGGCACCTGGTAAATAGGCTAATCCCGCACAGCTGTGGACCGAAATGGACCGTTTCTCTTGAAGAGGCCTTCCCGCGAAGGATAAGCGAGGTGGTGTTAGCGTGTGTTTACACCTTGAGTTGTCGTAGGAGGATAAGGTGGGTGGTCTTGCTTCAGGTGCTTCAAATGAACAAGAGGTGGAGGTTGGGTTGTGAGTTGTGATGATGTGGAGCTTAACCTACTCTACGGGCTGCCTAATGTGCATGCACTTTCTTGGTTGTTTCCGGGGGAGGGAGGGAGGGAGGGAGGGAGGGAAAGCGAGAGAGATTTGCTTCACCTTTATACCTGCATGATTTGGATGCCGAGGCTTTTTGAATGGAAATATACATGACTAAAGAAAGGTTGTGCTAGTTCCTGTATGTTAATGGATAATTAACACAAACACCGAAGCATAGACATAGACTACAAATACAGGTTGTAGGCTACTGTACTACTGTACTTTTTACTGCCTTGGACATAGCCTAGGCTATTTGGCTGGTTGTAAAGTGGCTGTAAAGTTGTAATTACTAAACTGGCATATTACTGCTCTCTGTGACAAAGATTAGGCCCCTGTTATTTATATCCATAATTAGAAATCTGCCATTTTGTTTGTGCTGTATATGTGGGCCAACTGACAGCATAGCAACTGACCCATCTAAATACGGAATAGGCCTATAGCCTATGTAGCCTAAATCATGAACCTATTTGCTGCATCTTGTGAGGGCAGATAAGCATGCGTTTCAAACCGAATAATTTCTCATTCAAAAGAAGAGCATGCTGAAGTTGGACGATGCAGTTAATCAGTATAGCCTATCCTGGGGTTGGGTGATTGTGTATTCCTACTGTAGGCTTAAAGTTGACGTTGAAGCCGATCAACAGCTGCTAAAATCTTGAGTGTCGACCATTGCAGTTTTTACATCATCCATCAGCTGTCAAGTCGCAATACTGCTAGCAAATTGCGATGCGTTTACTTGCCATCTTGAGAGAGTATGTATCGGTTCGCTATCACTTTATGAACAGAAATAGTCTGTCAGGAAGTAATTAGGAGTGACAGTAGGCTAGTCGTCTGGAGCACCTTGCCTTGGCAGAACAGCATTTCTGTGAAGGTGTATCCATCAAATTGATAGCTTAGCCAGTTTAAAAGCGCAGCGCCCTCGTTTGGCATTTGTGCATTTAGCACACTTATCTAGTTTAAGTATCCCAGAGCTAGCCTATAGGCTGAAAATCCAATTATGTAAATCCTAAACTCCCCTTTTGAAATGCTGGATACATTCTCAAGTTGTCGGCATAACTGAAAATCAAATCAATTAATTAAAATTGTTTATGTAACGTGGTGGGAGTAAACGAAAGACTCGTGTGCATTGTCATTTGTGAAACACTGACATTTTAAGTGGTAGCCTACCATCATGACTAAAAGCCTGGCCTAAATGTAGTAGCATAATTGATATGGTAAAAGCACAATCAGTGTAATTACAATTACTAAAAACGGTTGGACATATTAGTTTCAATTCCCTCTCACAGTAGAATACAACTCATTAAAATGGTGGGTTCACAATGACACTTTATTGCACACTCGTCCAGGCGGCGACCTTGATACAATGAATCACAAGGCATGTGTACACAGAATACTTACCGGGCGAGAAAGACAAGGGCTGGAGAGAAAAACAAAACAAAACAAAACAAAACAAAAAACAAAGCTCTCGGGGAACCAATAGATTTTAAACGACATCTATTGTGCATTCAGCTGCTCAGAAAAATACACAAGTGACATTAATCAATTGATAGGTAGACAATAAATAGCATGAAAGTAAATGACATTCCACATTTTAAACTTCTTAAGATGTCCGTCATTCCTTCAACTGTGGCGTTACATGTTCCAGCTCTTACAGTGTCAGTCTCATGACGGATTGTATTGTGTAGCAAATAAATAATGTACAATCTAATTGTTTAATATAAACAATTCTCTTTCGTACAATTTGCACATAAGGAATGAGGTAAAACAACAATTATACATTCATCAATATTTATATTTACAGGCGTAAAACTCCAAAGAGTCTTGTAAATCGTGGGCTAACTGCGTAGCTTCATCCAAAATCCATCCACATAGGCCTATCCAAGACCGTCGTTTCACTCTTTTTTACATAGGCAATAGGTTGGCTAATCTGCCATAGATTAACCCCAGATAATGTAGTCCTTCCATGGGCATGAGTCTGTCGTCCAAAAGGAAGGATGTGCATGTATTGCAGGTGACAGCGTGTGTAGTGTTCAGTGGGTGTGTTAAATTGTGCTTGGTGCGAATTTACGCGTACATTTGCGCAGCTAAGCGTAATCACTTGAGCTTCTACAACTGTGATTCGGAATGTGAATGGGATAGTTTACCGTTTCTTTCCAAACTGCAGTCACTGCTGCCATTGCAGTCCGACCATGTTCCGACCATGCCCGTGTCCAGAGCATTCATTAATCCCCCGGAGCAGCGCGAAAGGTCGCAGGAGCTGATATGTAATCTGCGGTCTGCCTGCCTAGGGCAACACAACAGTCTTTTAAAAGCTTTCCTGAAGTCCGGACTCCGGCAGTAAATTATGGGGTTAAAGGCAGAGTTCACGTAGCCCAGCCAATTTAGGAACACGAAAAGGTCCTTATCCACCAACTCAGCGCAGAAAACCCGCACGACATTGACAATAAAGAACGGGAGCCAACAGAGCGTGAATGTACCCATAATGATGCCAAGTGTTTTCAGTGCCTTCTGCTCTTTCATCGCAAGGATCTTGGGGGGTCTCTTCCTATTTGGTTTGCACTTGGAGAGACTCTGGTTGTTGTAGAACCTCCCCTCGCACTTGTCAATTTTTTGCAGTTGCAGCTTAGCTTCGCGGTACACTCTGGCATACACAAATATCATGACTAATAGGGGAATGTAAAAAGAAATGATCGAGGAGGCGATTGCGTATGCCCGGTTCGTGATAAAATCACAACACTCTGGATTTTCATAGCATTCTGTCTCCTCGTTGTCCCGAGACCAGTGCATTAAGATGGGAGGGAAAGAGACCAAGGCAGAGATTGCCCACACTCCACAGACAACCACCTTTGCCCTGGCTTTTGTGAGTAGGCTCTGATACCGAAAAGGAGAGGTGATGGCAATGTACCTGTCTATCGCAATCACACAGAGAGTTTCAATGCTGGCAGTGACACAAAGGACATCAACCGAAATCCAAAATTCACAGAAGAAAGATCCATAGAGCCACACACCCTTGACTTCAAGCGCAGCGCCAAAAGGAACCACAAGCATCCCCATAATAAGGTCCGCACAAGCTAGGGACACAATAAACACGTTGGTCAGTGTCTGAAGTCTCTGATTCTTGGCTATGGCCACGATAACCAAAATATTGCCAAAGACGATCATCAGCACAATGATGCCCATGACCATTCCCATGCCAATCATCCATTGCTCCGACAAAGCCGTGTCCTGGGAGTTAAGGTCCAGTGTCCCGCGGTTCGAGTCATTGCTGTAAGTCACAGACGGCGATCCATCCCCCATGATGAGCGGCGCTCTTTAATGCAAGAAGTCGAGTTCATTCAGGCTGCACTCGGAACTTCGACTCGTTCTCTGGTGCGCCCCGGCGCTGCTGCGCGTCCATTCAGTGTTTGTTCCATCTGGCGAATAGCTCAGTGGGCGTAAAGCGCCTTGGATGGGAGCTGAGCAGTGACATCACGGCCGTTGTCATCCAATTGGGCGGCCCCTGTCAAGTGCGAGCCCTCGGCTGGCTCGTGTTAACTTTAGAGGATCAAACTAGCCCTCGTCCCTCTGGGGTCTTTGCGCTGCACCTTTACGCATGGCTGAACTTTACGACATTCCATCATCATAAATCGCGTAAAAACTTAAAACACAGCCCATCCGATAGCAATGGCCTGAGTGTAGCTATTTTTATCATCTACGAACGTAAATCTCTTGATTTTCAGACACATAGTTGCCTGCCTGCCTGTCTGTCTGCCTGTCTTTTATCACACATTTTACTATCACGTTAATAGTTTGCATGAGGAATACCGGTATCTTTTCTTCTAATTATAGTTTTGCAACTATTTTTTTTGCAACTGAACAGAACGAGACACACACACACACACACACACACACACACACACACACACACAGACACACACACACACACACACACACACACACACACACACACACACACACACACACACACACACACACACACACACACATCCTCATAGAATTAGTATGGGCTCCTCACAGAGCAACAGAGAGTTTCATTTTTCTCTGATACTGCCCCAAAGCCTTTAACTTTGATCACAATCTGTCGGAGTTATTACACAAAGAATCCCATGTTACCCTTCACAATGTGATGTGCCATCAGGAACATTAAAAGAAAAGGTACTTCACAAAAAGTTTCAATCAGAGAGAAAAGCCATTCATAATTGTGTTCATGACTTATTTCTGGAGAGTTCCAAGTACTCATCTCAAGTCTTACATAAATTGAATCCCAAACAGTACTGTGCATTTATTGAGTGTCTTGTGTAACCATCTGTTCCTTCCAGAGAATTAGTCACGGGTTTGTAAATGGCAGTACTCTCAAAATTAAAATATGCATAAATGTTGAGTTAAACCCTGAACCAATTTTTGTCAAAGCTGAAAAGTGACCCTTTGGCATTCATTTTGGATGTAGCAGGTCTTCGGAATATATTAAAAAAAATATCTAGGATATTTGCTACATCTCGGCACGACAGATGTCACTAGCCCAATTTAGCTTGAGGTAGACAAGGGGCCATGCACAGAGCGGCCAGCCCTGGTCAGTGTTTTGGGCGTCCGCTCGGGGACACCAGGTCCCCGACAGCACAGAGCAATTTCCTCCTCCGCGGCCCGGGTCTCGGGCCCGACACTGCGCAGCGACCAATTCTCACAATGCTCGATTCAGCACGCCGCTGTTTCCACCCAACTTAAGCACTTTCCCCCAGATAAATCACCATGCAAACCTGGGCTATAAAAAGCGCTAGCGGTGCGCTACTTGCTTTTCCTTACGAAACTCTAAACAGTCCGGTGGGATATGTTTTCTTTCCAGCCGGAGGAAACTGTTAGGGGGAGATAAGATCATAATTACACGTCCTTATAGCATGGGGGCACCGCCAGACAGGGCAGCCATTGGTGCTGTGCTGCTAGTGGATGAGGTCTCTCTCTCTCTCTCTATCTCTCTTACACTCTCTCTCCCTCCCTTTCTCTCTCTCCCTCCCTTTCTCTCTCTCTCTCTCTCTCCTTTCTGCATTCTTGTGGTGTAACAAAGATAGTCTGACTCAGGGGTTTGTAATCCATTCTGTCTAGCCTTACTGTTATGTTATACGCAACAGAGAAATGTGTGAAATATACTGTTCTACAGATGCTGTGGATAGAGAGATGGAGCAAGGCAGATAGAGAGAGAGAGAGAAAGAAAGAGAGAGAGGTGTGGGAGGGAGGAAAGACTTGGGGAAATGCGAACAATTTAAAGGATCTTACTTCATTGCTAAGGACGACCGTTTGCACTAGGTCTCCTGTCCACCCGCCATTGTTCGCTCCACATCTGATAAACAGCCCTGAGACCGAAGGCGGCCAAGCAGTCTCACTGTTTCGGTTACATGTCGGCAGTCCGACATCCTGCCAGTCCGACATCCCTTTCGTCCGACATGCCGCTATTCAGACATGGTGTTATTCCGACATGCTGCCAATCCGACACATTTTAGTACCCCCATTCCGACAGTTTACAAATCCTATTTTTTCCCACGTCAACTTAACGGACCCTATGAGCCCGACGGACGCAAAGTGCGTTAAAAAACACACCCATTCTTCTCTGTTACTTTGCTCCGTGATTATTAGTCACAGCGAGATGAGACCTATATTGCATGAAAGAGCTCAGAACCGGGGCTTTCCAACGAGACTAGACACGTGTCTGTACGATCAAGTATGAAAATAAAAATAAAATCATGAATTTAAATGAAAGTAGGCCTATCATATTTACAGTCTACATGCTCTGCGTTCACCCATGCAGCCACTTCTCTCGCTTGAATTACTCCGGGACCAAGCATCGCACAGACATAACACGCATATCAAATGAAAGAGGAGAAACAGAGCTTTCCATTGATACCAAACACATCGATCCCTGTGTGTTATAGAAACAGACGAAGTGACAAACAAATAAGAATCATATAGCTTCGGCTACCGCTACTTTCGTTTGATAGGCTACTCGTGAAACCGTGGTTAAAAAGATACGGCTTGCATGTCAGATAAAAGAGGAGAGCTAGAGCTATCCACAGATCCCAAATACAACCTTCTAGGCCATAAAACAGACGAAGTGACAGCAAAATAATAACTTAATTTAGCCATACTTAGTCCGCGAATAATGAGAAGAAAACTTGCCATGTCTATAGAACTGCTTTCACTTCCCCGAGTCGTGCACGCAACAGACACATAACCATATCAAGAAGTCTTCACAATGACATTTTAAATGTCAATCTTTATTATTTTACACAATTGGATGTAGTTATGACATTAATAGCCTATTAATGACCTCATGTCGGAATGGCACGTTGTTTGAAAAAAAAGTTAAATACCGCCACTGCGACCATGGAAAAAAAAAATGTCGGACTGGTGGGACTTTTTCCCATAAAGAGACATGCCTCCACTACGACAATTGGACGTCAATGTCGGAGTGCTGGTATGTCGGAATGAACGGCGGTAGCCCCCACGGTTTCATAAGGAGGAGGAAGTCCCTCTCCCAGCCTGTGTTGCTACTGCCACTCTTCTCCGTCTTCTGCAGGGTAGTTACGTAATCATGTTTTCTGCCTCTTTGCCCCCCTCCTCCTCCTCCACCCCTCCCCTCCACCCTCTCCAGAAGGGCACTTTGTTGGGTGGAACGTCTCGCTCGCCACTCAGAGGTGTTGCCTGAAACCTGTCACCCTGTCGCTGGGGCACGGCGCTGGCGGGTGGAGCGGGGACGTTTTTCGGCGCGGCCTCAGTTGCCCTTTAAGGCGAGAAGCTCCAGACCAAAGTGTTCTTGGAGGCCATGACTCAGTTTGTGCTGGCAGCGGACCTAAGATGAGTTGGTCGGTCACCCTCTCGTCTCGGCCTGACACAGGAGAAGACCGAGGGCAGCGATCTGGCCCGCCCAGGAGGGTGGCGGTGGCGGTTAGCGGCATTGGTGTTGGTGGTTGGTGTGTGTGAGTGTGTGTGTGTGTGTGTGTGTGTGTGTGTGTGTGTGTGTGTCAGTGTGTGTGTGTCAGTGTGTGTGTGTGCGCACAAGTGGAGGAGGATCACATGGCGAGCCGCAGAAAAGGTTTCGGGTTTGACCCCGTGCCCGCTGTTGACACTGGCACAGGGCGGCGTGGCACAGACGGGGGTACTTCATCATCCCAAAGTGACAGCTTCCTGCTTGGATATGGTATTCTGATATTCTGAGAACAGGCGCAGAAGCGAGGGAGCAAAGAAAACTAGATGAGAGACAAAGAGAGAGAGTGAAGAATTAGATGTGCTGGAAGGGTGTCCATGTGACAGATGAAGAGGCTCCCATGCAAATGGTGTATTTTTATACCCATTTTTTGTCTAATGTTCTCTCCCTCTTTTACCTCTCTCTCCCTCTTTCTCTCATTCTTTCTTTCCCCATTGCGTTCTTTCCATCATTCTTCGAAGGCCCCTCAGAATTAAAATGCCATCACCGCTGAAGAGCCACCTCAGGGACCTCGTCTTGCAGAATGCTCACTTTGAAAAAAAGGCGAAAAGTTGGATCCGTCTCATGCGCTAATGCACAGTGGGTTGGATTACAGCGGTCGGTGCAGAATCAGCCTTTGTTCTTTCAAACATATGTTTCCCATGGAATCAGACTTGCGTTCCCAAAACATTACGCTCAGCAATGCCTGGCACGTCGTTTCCGAATGCGTATGGCCTCTGTACTTGCGCGCAACACAAACATTCTCTGCGTCTGGGATGGTTATCAGTGTACGCCAGCTCACTGGACTGAAATGCAATTCTCATTTGGCCGCAGCTATGCGCTCATAGATATGGATGACCGACCACCCGAGTGGACATCACTCCATCTGGCCGTGGCCCTCTTCCCTTACGCAAACCCAATCACCCTGCTTAGCCTTCATATTTTTATGTTATGCACATGCTATTGATTGCTGCTACTAAATCAGAGTAGCAGAGAGGAGCAAGAGGGGGGGGGGGTAGGTCTTTACGGTGTGGCGCTGGAAGTTGTGGATTCGGATCGTTAACCTCTCATCAGCTTAGATCACGGCCGGGCGCGCCCGCTGGATCAGAACTAAAGCCCCGCGGTGATCCTGGCAGGAGTTTTCAGTCTGCAGGGGGAAATGCGACAAGAGGGCACAAAGAAAACGGAATTGCTGCAGGGTTGCTCAGTCTTCCCCTGTGAGTGTGTGCGTGTGTGTGTGTGTGTGTGTGTGTGTGTGTGTGTGTGTGAGCGCGCGCGTATTTGTTATAGAAATGCTGTTTGAACAGAATTCACAGAGAGAGAGAGAGAGAGAGACAGAAAGAAAGGGAGAGAAAGGGATATCCATGTGGTTATTGCCTGAATGAAAAGTAGTGTTTTGATTTTCTCCTTCACTGGCCCTCTAAGTTGGTCTTATCTCCTTTCGCTTCATTATTTACTCCAAAGCGCTTTGAAATGCACCTGCATTTTAATGCTGACAACAGGTATCCCCCTACTCCCCCCCTCTTCTCTCTTCATCTCTCTCTTTCTCTCTCTCTGTCTGTCTGTCTGTCTTTCTCTCTCTCTCTCTCTCTCTGTCTGTCTTTCTCTCTTATTTCTGTTTGAAATGAATGGCATGCCCTCCACATAATTGAATAAATGATGAGTTTCACAGTGGAGCTTGGGTGGAGAGAGAGAGAGAAAAAACCCTGAATATTGTGACACAGGCAAAAAGCATAGCATTGACTGGTTTTAGAGACACGCTGAACAGTCAAATGGAAGGATGGCGTGGGTGGAGTTCTGCTTAGACAAACTAGCGAAATTTCCAAACCCCGTTCATCAGAAGGTTTCTTCTTCGCCTCAGGTCCACCCAGAAAGGCTGTTCTCAATTCCGATATGGTAATGTGATGGAGACAGAGAGGCAGAGAAAAAGAAAAAAAATGTCTCTGAAATGGAGATACAGTACATCCGAATTCTTGGACAAAAAAAAAAAGTTGTTGCCACAGCTGTTTTTGGTACAGGATGAGACACACCCTGCTTTTAATCAAAGAGCTCTCTGATTTCAACCTTGGCTAGTAGCCGTCACAAACATCCATTCTATAGATGTCTTACGCCCCAAGAGAGGTCAAGAGCGGTCAAGACAGATGTATTTCATGAGTTAAACCAAAATGCATTAATTTTGTGGTGAGATGAGACCAGTTCTCTGTAACATTCCAATGACACTGCAAACTTGGTGTTTATAATGCTGCCTGAATTGCCATGTTAATGATTTGCACACCAGACACACACACACACACACACACACACACCACAGAGGCACATGCACAGTCACAGACACATGGGCGCACACACACACACACACACACACACACACACACACACACACACACACACACACACACACATGCGCGCACGCACACACACACACAGTCACAGACACATGTGCACACACACACACACACACACACACACACACACACACACACACACACACAGGTATGCATACATGCATAGCCAATGAGGAGTGTGATTGATACACTTAGACATGAGAACTGGTGTTTGAGTTAGCAATTTGTCAGTCTGCCTAGCTGCTCCTGGGCCTGTGTGTGTGTGTGAGAAACACTCTGATCTTGCCCTCAGTGTTTCAACAGCAGCTGAGGAGAAGGTCTGTGAGGCTTTGACCATGCAAACAAAAATAAACAAAACACCATTATGTTAATTACTACTGAGTGTGTGTGTGTGTGTGTGTGTGTGTGTGTGTGTGTGTGTGTGTGAATTAGTGTGCCTATGAATGAATAAATGGATACACACATTGCTATGCAGTGTGTGAAAGTGCCTATGAAAATGACCAAATGGATGGGCTAGACAGATGCAACTACCTTCAATTAGGACTGGTCAAAGTTATCATTCCACACACTCGTCTCAAATTCAGAAACACAGCCGCACACAGCCATGGATAAATCTCAAATAGCCTATTACACTTTTGTTGTGACATTAGGCCTAGAGCTTGTCAGTGACATCCTGACAAGTGGACCAAAAACCACAAGGGGCTTAAGGCAGCATGGGTGTCCTTAGTTACACCCAGATTAGCGTTAGCTGGGCTTCTGCTAGCTTGCCACAGGGGTTAGCGAGGGCATTTAGCCCTGCGATTCGCAGCTCCGGGAGGAAGCGAGGCGTGAAGCCCAGCTTATTAGGGGGTTAACAAGCCTGTCAGGGGAGGCCAGGGCTGGGGAGGACCAGGAGGATTGATGCTCCGTAAACATGATGAAAGGTGGAGGAGGTGGAGGAAGAGGAGGTAAGAGATGGGGGGTGGGGCGGCTGGGAGAGGAACTGGGATCATATTAAAGTCTGTGCTCCATGCCGTCATTCATTCTCTGGGGTAAATATCATGACAAGGCTTTGGCCCTGACCAGATCAGCAGATGTTGTCTCGGGCCTATCACTCACCTTCATGACCCTTTAAGATTGAGGAAGAGGGCTGTTGTTTTTTCTCCTCCCAGATTTCCAGACTGACTCCACTCCAGCCCTGCGGTTTGCCGAGATGCGGCTGCTGGGCTCAATGGCACAGGGACTGGACTAGAGCAAATCGTCTGTCCATCCGCATCATTTATTAATCAGGCCACATGTCAATACTGAGATGGGTGATCCATAAAATCTCTTAAGGTCGTCTCCTATTAAATCATGAATACTACCAGGCTGTAAATAACACTGACTCCACACATACACACTTAAGTGTAAGGTTTCCTGTTACACACCATGGACACAGTTATAGGCAAGCTTAACCCTTTTGCTCTTGGATATGCAGAAATTTCATGAGTTCAAAGGGGTCACCGCCCTAATTCCCAGAAGATGCATCAAACCTCTTTACGGTCGACTACAAGGATGTCCTGCATGCCAAATGCGGGACGATCAATATCCCATGACTCTCTACAGACATAGGGAGCGACACAGCCCAAGCTCTTGGGTTGGTTGTTGGAGAAATGCTGGTTCTCAAGCCATTCTGCTTCTTCTGTTTCATCCTCAGAGACTGGAACCTTTTTTGAACTCCAAATTAGATAACCACACAACGCTTACGGGCAAAGAGTCCCACTGGGTTTGCTCAATGAGGATGTTTTGTCAATTGATTTGTAATATTTTTTAATTGAGAATGTGTCAGCTTCAGTGGTCCAACAGTGAGCCCAATTTGAAATGCTGCACAATGAAAGCCTTATGCTATAGCTAAGGATGCAGCACTGCTTGGCTTGCTATCAGAACTAACGCAATGACGGCTTACAGACTGCAGTTCCACAGACCACAGACTGAACATAAACACGTGGATCAGATCTGGAGTGTGCTCGCCTGGTCAAGTGTCAGATTCATCCCACTTTTATTTTGATTGATTCACCAGAACCTTTTCTAAAATGGAAAATCTTATCTCCCGCTGTAATTCTTAGAATTGCGAGAGGGCTCAGGCATTCCGGTAGGTGCTTGTGAAAAGTTTGAAAGCGGTGTCACCTAGCCTGCTCACCGCAGCCATTCTTCTAAACAGTTGCCATTGTTTGGACATTTCCGCCGGTTCCAGTTCACATGGCATGGCTAGGAGCCACAGTCTCACCCACAGAGGTATGAGCAAGCAAACCACCTCTGCCACATGAACTTCTGCAAAAACACAGACAAGCATGCAAGAGCGGAGAACCAAAGCACACCATATTCTACTTAATTCTTTTTTTTTATATAAAAGTAGACTACTGTTCAGTTATGTTTGACTTGGAGTGTAGTCTGTGTAATAACAGATGTTATAACTTATTTACTCATCACATATTAACTATTCTACACTGAAATAAGGAGTTGTTGTGAAAAGGGGTACAGTGGCATGCATTCACATGCACAGGTACTCAGAGGCAACAGTGACCAGCCACACACACATTCCAGCTCTATCTAGTATTTCATTTTGGCCGCCACCGCGCTGTGGTAACTGGCCACCACAGAGACTGACCTCAGATCTTCATCGCATGGGGGCCGGACGGCTATTCATTCTTAATGACACACTTGCCTAACCCAAATAGCTGATGAAAATGTGGTGGAGAGGCTTCTTGGCCTCCCAAGTATGTCAACCAAACGTCCACAAGAGGATTAAAAAAATTTATCTGTGTTGTGTTCAGAGGAGAGTGTGTGGCCGGTCTAGTCTGTTCTAGTGGGTCTGGCCAGAGCAGTGCTGCACCTGGTTTAAAGGTCTTTTTTTTCTAGTTCCTCGTTCCCACTGGTTCTTGTGGTGAACCACGGAGAACGGCAGCCCCCCAAGTGCTGTGTGAGAGCTCAGCACCTCCAGGGGCGATTACCATAATGAATGGTTTCTGGAAAAGCCCGTGCTAGTGGTCAGCGTGTTTGTAAATTCTGGGAAGAGAGTAACCTCGCGTCCCCGAACATGCAGAATCCTTCATCCCACTAGATAAACCGCCGGTTAAAAGCATCGAGTCAGTGCAATAAATTCCCCTCTACTAAGGGCCAAACACTCCCATCTATTACATTAAAATAATGCACGAGACTCGAGGCTGGACAGTGTTTGTTCATTCCACAGAAAAAAGGACAACACAACAAAGCTGGTAAAATACATTTTATTACAGTTACAATGAAGTGGATAAAGTGCAAGCTGCGCAGAGAGAGAGAGAGAGAGAGAGAGAGAGAGAGAGAGAGAGAAAGAGAGAAGAGAGGGAGAGAGAGAGAATGCCCTTGAACAGAGACCTATTCGGAGAAAAAGGTGCCACCTCAAAAGCGAGCCAAATCCGTTAGGCATCTATAACAAGCGCACTTGGACACATACACACTCTCAAACTGTAAATACATCTATGCAAACACCCATATCCATCCAGAACACACAGCCCCTACCCACTCCTCGTAAAACAGGCTGCGTAAAACAGCTTACGTAAGTTGAACGGTCGAGGCTTTACTCAAATTCCCTTCATTTGAGACACTCCACCAATATATTTCATCCCTCGAGGTAAACCTTTCCAAGCATGACTCAATCTATTTGCTATGGGCAGATGCAACAGTATGCGCATAAATACAAAACCACACTAATTATTGCTGCAGATTACTTTTAAAAACCGTTCAAGCCTTGCCATACTCTAAGGGCTTATCTAAAGGCACTTGAGCCAAGTAAACATCCCACACGTTAAGTCGGTTGTAAATAAAAAGCACAAGGAAACAAAACAGTGGCCAGTGTGTCATACAGTATACCCTTATTGGCTGACTAGCAGTGCACTAGACGCAGAATGGAGATGGAGATTGTATGTCTCCCATGGGAGATGGGAGACAAGTGTATGCGTGTGTGAGTGAGTTCTGGGAAGCCTGGTACTATTCCACTCACTGAAAACAACCCGCTGGCGGATTTTGGCTACAAGGACGCCAGGCTGTTGGTGTGGGATGACCGGCTGTTGTAACAGTCTAACACTTTGGTGAAACATTTCCCTTCCGTGCCGTTTGGTCATAGTACAGCCACCTCCCGACCTACAGACTCCCTGGTAGACATGTCCACATGATACGCATGTAAAATATTATTCGGTACAGTGTTACTGGACCATAAGACACGATATATATTAAGATACAAGACACATATTTAAAATACACTCAAACCCATAAATACAGGCAAACAATGCTATTGTGGTACACTGTTGTAGACTAGCCTAAAAGGAACTTATTCATAGCTGCATAACTCCCTCCCCTCCCCTCCCCCCCCTCCCTTCCCCCCTCACTCACTCACTCTCAGATGCTGGTGGATGAGATGATGGGTGATGGTCAACTCACACTAATATTGCTGACGTGAGTGCTTAGGTCACTTAGCGTGAGGACCTCCGAGTCAACTCAAATGCCATTAGAGAAATGCACATTAACCTTTTTACGGCCCCCTCCTCGAGTCCGAGGAACTGGGAGCGTAAGCAGTAAGAGGGCCTCTCCTCTGCAGTTTAAGCGATTGGTCGCCGTCATTTGCAACACCCTTTGGTGGCCTGAAGCCACTTCAGAGTTCTTCTGAGAAACTGAGGAGGACAAATAGCCCTATGGCAAATATGCACCGTACGATACGAGTCCAATGTTTCCTGGTCCTGGTTTCAAAGCACCAAACAATTAACACCGTCTCGGTGGACACACCTTCTCATCTCGACATGTGCCTCCAAGCCCCCACATGGTTAATCGTTGTAATGTATTTGCTGGTTGCTAATGTTATATGAAAAGCAGTCAGTGATTGGCTGGGTAGCGATGAAAGTACAACTGGACTAGAGATAATTTGATTGGAGGATGAGGTTTGCAGGGGAGAGAGTGAAGAATCATCCTTTTGATTTGATTTTGGCACCCTGAGTAAAAGTTCTGTTTGAGGATCAGGTCGCCTCATCCTTTTTTCTAATCTTGCATAAAAAAAAAAACTGATCCCAAATCAGCGTTTCTACCCAGGGGTGCTGCTGTGTGCATATGCTCTGCTATCCTAGGAGGCCGTTTTTGTTTGTGTGGGCGTTTGAGAGCATCTGTCAGTCAGTCAGAGGCTAAGGCTGCTTTTTATAAATAGCACAATCCAGAACTTTCCCATTTCCATTTTCCATTTAGTCCCAAACACACCGTAGCCACCCACATGGGGCTTGATTTGACTACAGTGGTAACCATGGTAAACACGCATTCTCGTTTGTTTGTTTGCTCGTTTGTTTGTTTGTTGTTTGTTTGTTCCTTGTTTTGTTTTCATGAAAGCGGCTTTTTCCGGAAAAGCTACTTCTGGAAGGCGTGGGCCAGCGTGACGGGCACGGAGCCCTGCCGAGGGGCGGAGTCGAGGCGCAGGGGCATCCGGAAGGCCACCGGCTTCATCATGCAGGCGCCGCCCTCGCTGAGGCAGCAGTACACCCAGGCCGTCAGGGTCAGGACGGGGTCGGGGCCGGGGGTCGTCGGCACGGCGACCGGAACGTCGGCGCGCACCGAGAGGGGCCGGGAGAGGTCGGAGATGTCGCCGGTGACGGGCTGCGACTGAAGCAGCCAATCGTTACCTGCGAGAGAGAAGAGGGGGAGGGGGAGGAGGGGGAGGGGGAGGTTACTTATTCTGCTGTGGTGGACATTGTAGAATCAGCAAAAAAATCTATTGTGAGTGCAGATAAAAAGTGTATCTGATTATGTACTGTAGACACTTAAGTCCTCTGTGTGTGTGTGTGTGTGTGTGTGTGTGTGAGTGTGTGTGTGTGTGTTCTTTGCGGAGCAGTCCCCTTGTATGCAGGCAGGCGTTCTCTCTGTGGGGGAGCCAAACTGCTCCCGCTGGGATTAGCACCTTTCACTAACACACACAGACTGAACTTCCCCCGCACAGCTGCCGAGTCGGCCAGAGGCGTGCGCGCGGGTGTGTGTGTGTGTGTGTGTGTGTGTGTGGCCCAGTACCAAGGGCAGGTCAGCAGGACGAGTGTCAAACAAAATCAAAGCGTAAGATTATCACTCTGCCTACAGCTCATCACACACACGCGCACACACACACAGACACAGACACAGACACACACACACACTTTTTCTTATTCACTAAAACAGCTTGATTTACTAGAGGAATTCCTAGAAGTCCAGCGTAACTCTAAAAGAGAACATGATAATTCACACATTATGTCAACAGTCACTGAAAAACAGACCCCAACACTGAACCATTCACTTAAAACAAGAAGACTTCCCTGATCCAGCTGCCCTACACACAGTCCGACACTAGAGAGGAAACACAACACTTCACTTCACTTCACAAATACACAAGGCAACTTCCACTAACTGTGGACAAGTGGAACAGCTAGACAAATGACACTTTATTAATATTCAGGACTCATTATTAGCTTTTAGTTATTAGATTCATTCCTCCTCATCGTCCTCCATTAGTCTGATTCCGTAACTGGAGTTTATCTCTACAGCCGCATCTCCCCTGCTGATCTCTCTTTCTTTCTCTTCATCCCTCTCTCTCTCTCTTTCTTTCTCTCACACACAGTTTGTGTCCTCATTCTTTTCATCTCTCGTTCTTTCTCCCTCCCTCTCTCCCTCACCCTTTCCCTCTCTCTCTCTCTCTCCCTCTTTCTCTCGCTCTCTCTCTCCCTCTCTCCCTCTTTCTCTCGTTCTCTCTTTCTCTCTCCCTCTGTATCTGATAGATTAAAAGCGCTGGTACAGTTTGTCCCAGCTTCCCATTGACGGGCCCTTGGGGAAACAACAACATCGTGGGCCGTTAAACGCTCCCGCCCACCGCGCGGCTGATGCTTATTGTGTAACGACAACAGCAACAGTAGCCGCTAGTGGCTTGACAGTGCGGTAAATAAACAACACGGGGTTAGCATTGGCTGCCCCTCCGCCCACAAAGGGCCCCGACATCTATAGGGTTTTTTAGAGAGGATGGATTTGAACAATGTTCCCTTTGCAAGGGCGTATGTGTTTTTGCACTGTGTGTGAGGAAGTCAGTGTGTATGGCTGTGTGTGTGAGTGTAATATGTATGTGTGTATGTACAGTATGTATGTATGTGTGTGTGTTTACAAGTGGGAAAGAATGTGTTTGTGTAAGTGTTGCCTAGAGGGTAAGTGGGTAAAAGCATGATGGTGATGGTGATGGTAAGTGGGAAAAAGCATGATGGTGAGTGCAAGTGTATGTGTGTGTGTGTGTGTGTGTGTGTGTGTGTGTGTGTGTGTGTGTGTGTGTGTGTGTGTGTGTGTGTGTGTGTGTGTGTGTGTGTGAATAAATGACACTATGTGCGCATTAAAAGTGTGACAGAACATATTTTTTGCAAGTGTTGGTGAGACATTAAGTACGTGTGAGAGTGACAGTGAGTGCCAGTGCAAGTAAGTGTGTGTGTGTGTGTGTGTGTGTGTGTGTGTAGGCAGACACGAGCCCATGTGTGAGTGAGTGTGATCGACTCAAAAGGAACAAGGAAAAGAACAGAGGAGAGAGAGAAAGAAAGAAAGACAGAAAGAAAGACAAAGAGAAAGAAAGAAAGAGGGAGAGGGAAGGAGAGAGAGAGAAAGAAAGACAGAAAGAAAGACAAAGAGAAAGAAAGAAAGAAAGAAAGAAAGAAAGAAAGAGAGGGAGAGGGAAGGGGAGAGAGAGAGAAAGAAAGAAAGAAAGAAAGAAAGAAAGACAGAAAGAAAGAGAGCACAGAGGAGCTGTTCATCCATCCCTGGACTCTCTCCATCCTGCCCAGCTGGAGGCTCAAACTGACAGGAGAGGAAGCTACAGGGCCACGTTCGCTGCCAACAGCCAATCAGATGGCCCAAGTAACCGAATGAAATGAAATGAAACAAAAACAAACCAAAAAGGAATTAAAAAATGATCGCTCCGAACGTGCTGTCCCGGGGACCTCAACTCCACACGACAATAGCAGACACATCTATTAGGCAAGACTTTTCTCCTTGCCCAAGAATGACGTTTTTTTAGTGCGGTGCGTGCCGAGAGCGTGGCAGCGCCGTGCTGATCTTGGATCAGCTCTCCCCCTGCTCGACTGCGGCGTCCGCGGGCACCGGGCGCGATGAGATCATCATCGGTGAGCAGCGGTGGCAGCTCGTTCATGAAAAACCGCCGCGGCCATCTGCTCTCGCCAACCACCCACCCACCCTCACCCCCGTGCCACGGCCACCGTATGGCAGACCCTGCTTGCGCTACGCGGGCTGTTCTTTAGCACTCTGCGACGGAGAGGGAGAGAGAGGGGTGGGTGGGTGGAGGTTTTGGCAGCGGAGAGTCAAGCCTGAGGTGGAAGAGGATGATAGTCACAAGGGCTGTCCCCCCCCACGACAGAGACGGAGGCACAGCTCAATCCTCTAATTTAATTAACACAACTTCCATTACTTCCCCCCCTATGACTAATTACTCAAACCACTGTGCGTCCGGTTGAAACCGGCTTGCTGGACGAACGGAGAGGCACGATCCTCACTTTTCAGCAAACGACCGGGACGCCATTTTCATTTTTTATCAGTTTGACGCTTGTGTTTTTTCTCTCTCTGTGTGTGAAGGGTAATCCCACAAGTTCAGACAGACTCAGATAAGGCAGAGAGAAGTCTTTTGTTTGTAAAGTTGAAAGAACACATATTGGGAGCTACATTCATTGTACTTGTTCTATTGCTTTTTTAAATCTCTTGTCAGACAACTGATTGTGAAAAAAGGCAGACGCATCCAGTTTTCAGTTTCCCAGCCTGGGCAATTGTCACGGCACCTAAAAGGCAGAGCTTTAGTAATAAAACTGTTAAAGGTCGCAGAAAGTGCGTCACTAAAGATCATTAAGTGTAAAATCATTAAAGCCAATTAAGAGTGTGTCAGTTCATTCGCCAGACTAATGTTTCATCCCAATATATAAAAAGTAAAAGGACTCTCAGAGTGGATGGTGCTCTTGATAAGGGGACTTCAATGAAGGCAAACTCCTATTTAAAATGGTCCATTTTTAGGTTCTAAGTTTACTCTTTTTGGGACAAACTCAGCATTTCTTTACCCGTAACAAACCAGGTGGTCGGACCAACCATGCTACACATTCACACAAATGTTTTCTTTAATGTGAAGGGACAGAAGACAGGAAGTGGGCGAAAAGAAATAAGCAGGAGCGGATGTGGGCCTGATGTGGCCCTGGTATGGGCCGGACCCGGTGGACCAGAACACCACACCAGGGCCCGATGCACTCCAGTTCAGGGCAGAGATGGGATATCCCGCCTCAGGAATAAAATAACTTCCTTCCATGTAGCTGTTACACTCATTCACTAAATCAACTTAGTTTATCTGTTATTATCACAACTCAGCCAGAGGGGTATTTCACAAAAGCAGAATTAAGACATCCAAGATAATCGATAAAGCCAGGTTTGACATAGCGTTCTCTAGTCATCCTTGCTAAACTCGTTTCACTAACGCCAATCCAGGATGAACAGGATCGTCTATGTCAAGCCAGGTGTAAGTTATTCGGGATGTGTGCGCGTTCTCGTTTCTCCCCCAAATAACTCACGGTTGGAATAAAAAAGACGCAAAAAATAGCGTCATGCACACAAAAGTTAACAACCGCTTTTGATATAGACAACAACGAGGTAAAGTTTTACTTTTTTGGATGGGGAATCATGATTATTTCTGTTACATAGCGGGAGTAGGTGTGGCAAACCAACTGAATGCAAATTTACGTATGCACCCACGTGTGAGAGCTTCCTTGTCTCGGCACGCAACGTCATTAAGAAAGCGCTTGCCTCCGCAAAGATGCACAAAGTATGATTATATATAGCTTTATTCTGTCTTTAAACCAAATGAGTAAAAAACACCTTCGAAATATGTCCCCTCCACTTCCAATCAACTACTACAGTAGGCTATTCATCAGACGTCAGTCAAAAAAAGATGCAAACAACGATTTTGTAATTAATTATAAGGCCACCATAATTTAAATGATATCTAAATGGTATTGGGAAGACATTCTGTTTTGCGAGTAAATGCAAGTAGCAAATAGTATATGGAATACAGCTCTTTCAAAAATCGCATGCAGGTCTGATTTGAGTGACAGCTAGCTGAACCAATCAGATAATGTAATTACCATTAGAATTAACTTATCTTGGCTGTTAGCCTGGTCGGGAGCAGGCTAGCTTCAGAGAATAAATTCCCATGGCAATTTATGTAGCATCTCTTTTGTGAAACCGAGTCGAGGGTAAATTCATCCAGGATAACCAAAAAATCCCGGCTTAATCCCTTATCTAGGTTTTGTGAAATACCCCTCAGGTGGCTCAGCTGATTCAGTGAAATTCATTTAGCATGTTAAGGACACAGGTGAAACCACTACAGGGTGGGCAGGTGGGGTCTCTGGTCTAGGGGGTGGAGGAGTGGTAAGTGCAGAGCCATAGAAAGACAGAGTTGCGACACTCTTTGATGTCGCCATCACACAATCAAAAGTTCCAAAAAAAATGCGCTGAATGGCAGGAGGGTGGGATGTACTTCTGGATGCTGGAAGGAGTAATCAATTAACTCGGAACTACTGACCAAGAGATTGGCTGTTAATAGTTCAAAAACTCCCATAACGCGGAAGTAGCCTGGAAAAAGCGCTGCCATTTTTTTCCTATGGAGGTCTATGGGAGTGTCGCCACTCTGTTTTATCTACCGCCCTGGGCAAGCGGTAAGCGGTACCTTCAGCGGACAGGCTCCAGAAGCTGGGGGCCTCCTCGGTCAGTTTGGTGCCCTCGGGCAGCTGCAGGCTGAGCTCCATGCTGACGGTCTGTCCAGGGGCCACAGCCAGCGGGGGCATCTCCAGCACGGGCGCAGACTTGGGCAGCCTGGGGGTCTTCCTGGGAGGGGCGACGGCGGTGGTGGTGCTGCTGCTGCTGCTAGGGGCATCCACCATATCCTCGGACAAAATAGGGAACTGAGGGGAGGCAGTACAGACAGAAAACAGAGAGAGAGAGAGAGAGAGAGAGAGAGAGAGAGAGAGAGAGAGAGAGAGAGAGAGAGAGAGGTTATAGTTATATAACAAATACACAGAAGAAATGGAGATAGAGGGATAGAGAGAAATACATATTGAAAAATTTGACAGAAAATTAAGCGAGGGGCCGTAGGTTCCAGTAATCTCAGAACAGCTGAGGGGCATTGTTAGGCACGGCGCGAAGCCGAGCTTATTGCTTTTCCAAAACCGTTGCCACCTACAAAATAAAGGCACGGCACTGAGAAATGTTATGATTTATTCATACAGTAGATAATCATTCTTATGCCAAGAAATATACTTTTTCTATCAGAACAGTTGCCAAGTAATGCCGAAACGCGGCAACTTTTGGCACAGTAATATAGAATGAAAAAACGTGGGTTTTACAATGGCATCGGACGCTATTCAACCGATCGTTTTAGAAGATCTTATCTACACTCACATAAATACAGTAGTGAAGTGTGCACTTATCCTGCCTCTCTCTACGACCCCCCTCCCCCCCCACCCATATGAACAACAGGTGAAGGAACTAACAAATGTCACTGCATTCTTTACTTTAGTAATGATATGCATGTGACAAATAAACCTCCTTGTATCCTTGTATCCTTGTATCCTTGTATCCTTGTATCCTTGTATCCTTGTACCCTTATATCCTTGTATCCTTGTACATGACTCCGACTCAAGAGATCCATAATGGGAGGTGTCGGCTACTCACCACAGACACGGTCTGGGTCTGCAGGTCCAGCACCTTGATCTGGTGGTTGTTGGTGTCGGCTACGTACAGCAGCTTGCCGCCGTCCCCGACGCACAGCCCGCCCGGCTCGTTGAAGGTGGACTCGGCAAACCCGGGGCCCAAGGTGTCGCCGGACTCGCCGGTGCCTGCGAGCGTCCGGCACTGCTTGCTCTTTGGGTCCAACACCTTTATCTGGACAACACAGACCATCAAGACGTTAAAGCACCAGTCCAGGGGCTAAGAGCAACACCGTCTGATCTGCATGACTGCTTGCCCAACTATTTTCACATGTATTGTGAAACAAACTTCAGTGTCAGACAATTGGCCAAGCAAAATCAACGACGTGTTTTTATTTAGAGGGTTCACATCCTTTTTCATTGAAAAGTCATGGAAAAGTTATGACATTTTGACAATGACCATGACATTTCCATGACTTCATGGCCTATTACTTACAGTGGCTGAATATGAAATGTGACTTCAACTAGACTGTGAATATCCATCCGGACCGTTGGCAAATTTGGGATTTGCCCTGCAGGTCCATCTGGCCTGAGAGATCGGATATTCTTGCTTTAAAGTGAAAGCTCATGAAAGCATAGAATTAAATCACTGAGCTTCACTAGCTAGCTAGATGATGCTCTCTCCTTCACAACAACCTGTGAGCCTAGATGAGGCAGTCACTTCAGTGGCAGCTGATCATTGTTCTGACACTCCAACACTTTTACTGAATTCCATGATTTCACCAGGCCTGAACAATGGGATTTTACAATTCCATGACTTTCCATTGACCGTGGAAACCCTGTTTACAAGGTAAACATGGCTTCACACTGACATTTTAGTGAGCTAAATTACAAACAACAAGCTCCTTTGTTTATAATCAAAATTATAAACAATGCTCAAAACTCTCATCGTAAATGACAGCATATATATACCGCTCCATAAAATCACCACAGGCTTCCTCATTGACACCCATGGAGATGAGGGCCAGAACTACATTAACGTCTTACGGCAGGAGATAAATGACTCGGCACAGCACTGTGTGTGTGTGAAATGCACACTGACCTTGTGGTTGTACGAGTCGGCCACGTACAGGAGGTTGGCGCCGGCGTCCCACGCCACTCCCAGGGGATGCTGGAGCTTAGCGTCCACTCCTTTGCCGTCCGCGTCGCCGAACGCGAAGAGATTCTGCGGGGGTAAATCGAAAACGACAACGATAAACAGGAACCCCTGAGAGGACGGTATCAAGGTTCATTCAGTGGTCAGTTAATTGCCTAGACAGAGAAGGGGACGAGGAAATGGACCACAGAGGTTGTCTGGCGGCCAGCACCCATAAAGTGCTTTGACCGCTCCTCTGAGATGTCTGCCCTGGACTGCTGGACATACACAACATTCGGGTGAGCTAGAGTTGGTGAGCTGGACATACACAACATTCGGGTGAGCTAGAGTTGGTGATGTGGGCACAGACACTGGCTGTAAACAAACACAGTCAGCTCTGTGGGAAATTGAAGTATGTTATGTACTACTTTAACACAAACATAATTGTTTGGAGTTCCCAACTTGTATCCTCCAGACAGACCTTCTAAACATACACCTGTGGATGATCTTTTTATTTCATTGTCTGAGTGTGTTTATTCTGTAACCCCCATAAATAGTTACAGTGTTCTGGGAGTTGTAAAATTCTGTAAACACGTTTGCGGAGACGTACTGCCATACACGGCGCTCTCCTGAATTGACCCTATGCTCTTGCTGTGACACATAACAAATGGATTCCTTCATCAAGCGCTGTATCAAGGGCTGCCCACTGCTCTGGGTCGGTGTGTGTGTGTGTGTGTGCGTGTGTGTTTGTTTGTGTGTGTACCATCCCCGGATGGGTAAAATGCAGAGGACAAATTTCCTACGGGACTAATAAAGTCTAACTTCATTTATCAAGCAACTTCACATCAGGCTCCTTGGCTACTCCATCACAGCATCCAGCTGACTCACATGGAATCAAAGAAATACAGTAGTATTGCCAGTTTTATCCAGGATTTACCACACAAATATGAAATTCTTTTGAGAGCTCGCACACAGAGTGATGTTTATCCAACAAGCTTGGAGGGCAGCCAAACATGTTTTCTGCATGCGATCATCGTTGCCGGCAGGCCTCTATCTTTGAATAACTACCCCCACCCATATGTTCCACCTGAGGCCAGCCTCAAGAGGAAGCGAAAAACAAAGCAATGAGAGACACAGAACGACCCAGCCACACACTGAGGCCAGAGCTGGTGGGAGAGAGAGAGAGAGAGGGAGAGACAGACAAAGAGAGAGACAGAGAGAGATAGAAAGACAGAGAGAAATGTGATGGCTACCTTTGTGCCTTGATATTTTACATGTCAGTACGTTATATGCTTTGGCAACACTATTTATGAATGGTCATGCCAGTAAAGCCTATTGAATTGAATTGAGAGAGTGAGAGAGAGAAAGACAGAGAGAAATGTGATGGCTACCTTTGTGCCTTGATGTTTTACATGTTAGTATGTTATATGCTTTGACAACACTGTTTATGAATGGTCATGCCAATAAAGCCTATTGAATTGAATGAATTAAGAGAGCAAGAGAGAGGGAGAGAGAGAGAAAGAGTGAGAGAGCGAGAGAGCGCATGAGAGAGAGAGAGAGCGAGAGGGAGAGCGAGAGAAAGAGAGGCAAGGAGACAAAGAACAGTCCGACCCCCCCCCCCACCCGCCGTCTCCTGGCGTTGAGGTGGGCACACTCCGGCGGCACGTAAACAGCCCCATTTGGCTCCGAGCCCACCGTCCAGTGGTGCCGGCTCCTTACTGCCAACTGACAAACCGTTCGGCGGCATACATATCGCAGATAAGGGCAGGGTGAGTGAGAGCATCTGCGGCGGCGATTGGACGGAAACGACCTTGTCGAGCGTGAACTTGAATGTGTCGATGGCGCTGTGCATCAGCGGCGGCGGCGGCGGCTGTGGTGGTGTGATTCATCCTGAATAAAAATGGAAGGCCGGGGGGAAACAGCTGGCTTACGTAAACGAATCGCCTGAACCTGACACACAGCTGTGTGGGGCCCAAGAACAGGGGAGAGAGAGGAGAGAGAGAGATGGAGAGAGAGAGACAGAAAGAGAGAGAGAGACAAATGAAAGAAAGATAAGAAGAAAGAAAGAAAGAAAGAAATAGAAAGAAAGAGAGAGACAAAAGAAAGAAAGACAGAAAGAAAGAAAGAAAGAAAGAAAGAAAGAAAGAAAGAAAGAAAGAAAGAAAGAAAGCCCAGTGAGGAGAGGAGGGGGAAGGTGATAACCTGATGACAGAAGGGCTAAGTTTGGTACTGATGTTGAGTACAGTGTTTGCTGTAGTTTTTCCCCCCCTTTTTTCTATTAACCTTTCCCACTCCATCATAAGACAGGGCTATGACGTCGTAATCAAATCATTACCCCTTAATGAAATGAGGAAATATGTAATTACACAAGAACTCAACCAGCAAACTCGTACAAATACAATCCATCATAATATCTTAACAAAAGAAAATGTTTAATGTCGAGATAGCTAAGAGAGTTGGGAAGAAAAACCCTTCTTTACTTTTAACAGATTGCCATTCCTTTATGTCACCATAGCCTCATCAATCAAATGTTTAGAAAGCAATCTTGCTTTTTTTTTTTCTCTCTGCATGAAAATGCCCAATTTTGCAAAACAAAAAATAAGATAAAGACAAGAAAAAGAAACACTTAGTCGGGGAAACTTTCCCAGCCAGCCGAGCTAACAAACACTTCACGGGAGACGTAACAAAGCCAACCGGAGCCAACCGAACCAGCCGCCCGGGCCTAATCGTTCAGTGCGCGTAATTTACGATGTGTGTACAGAGCGAAATCAATCTCGGTGTGATTGTGTTGCAGTGTTTGTCGTAAAATGGTGGCCCTTGTTTGCCTTATAAAGTGGGTTTACTCGCTGGACGGAGAGTGGACGATATGTTACCGGGGACAAAACATAAACTGCCGCTGATTAGGGCCTCGGCGCAGAGGAATGCTCGTCCAGGGGTGCGGTGGCGGAGGCGGGAGAGGAAGGAGTTTGAGCGATAGCCCCACGGTGCAGATACCATCGCACCCCCCCCCCCCTCTCCCTCCCTTCAATGTGCTTCTGGCTGCACTGTGGCCCTATATGGAAGAGATATGACTGGTGCTAGCGCTGCGCTAAGCGCTACGCGCCGATTCAAGTCAGAGGGGACAAATGAGGGCGGTGAAAGAACAGCGAGCGGGGCCTGAAAAAGAGAACAGTGGCCCTCTATGCACAGCACAGCACACGCTGCAGACCACAGACGTTCTCGTTCTCTTTTCTGGTCCACTGACGCCGCTTGTCAGGAGGACGCTGTTTACCGCACGTCCAGCTGGTAATTAAGGAACGATCTAATGGCTGTCAAAGAGCGGCCTGCTTGTTAGCCTGCACAATTAGGGGCCGCCTCTCAGCTCATGGGCCACAAAGGGATGGAGACGAGAAGACCGTGCTCGCACGCACAAATTTACATTTCATTATTAATTTACAATAAACATCCTACAACCGCCTAAAAGCTGCAGCAGTCAACGGTAGTTGCAGTGTTTATGTCGTCTTTGCAGACATATTTATCCAACAACATGCAGACGTATTTATTTCACAATAAACATTTATTATTGAGACAATGAGCTTTGGTGTCACTAACAGTAACAACAAGTAGTCCATAGCGTTTGCCGCTGGACGCTGCTGCTCACTGATAGATCACTACCAGGACAACACCTGGCTCCTCCGACTACACACTGCCTGGCCAAGTGAGGAGGACACTCTTGTCTTGAGATATTGGAGGCCCCATTCACTCATATTAAAAAAAACCTGGACTGTCAGGGTGAAGAGGCTTGACCAAAAAAACAACAGACAAAGTGAAGGTATTGGTTGTAAACCGATGACGCAGACTCACCACTTAAAAGTCTGATGAAGCAGAACAACGACTCCTACACGTTGGCTTGGAATGACACGTAGCGTGGCACAGCTGCTGAACTAACTTACAAGCACTTAAGAGTTGGCAGAGCACGGGCGCCGGAGGTGAGAATGAAACAAGCCATACATGTGGAAATGGAGCCACAGAACTCTATGAGCGCACACTAGCGAGCGGTGAGTCATGAACATCTCAGCCTCCCGCCGCCTCCACCCCCCACCACACACAATCCCCTCACAGAGGCCTGCATTCTGCATTAGTGAGAGGAGACAAGCCTGGCAGCCTCCAGAGGACCAAGGCCTGGACACTCAAGCCTCCAGACAGCCCTACACGTTTTAATAATAATAATAATAATAATAAATTTTATTTGTATTGCACTTTACACCAAATCAATGACCTCAAAGTGCTAAGTGTGGGAATAAAAACAAGCCATACACATGGTGCCCTTCTCATTAGTCTTTTTATCTATCCTCCCTTCCTTCCTCGGTCCTCGCTCCCACTGATCTAGATAAAGAATGATGGGGCAGCAAATTAATGATGGGATAGTCTATCCACTGTTCTTTATAGATCAGTGGGAACGAGCCGGAGGACCATGGAAGGAAGGGAGGATAGGTAAAAAGACGAGTGAGAAGGGCCCATGGAAATGTAACCACTAAAAATCGATGGACGTCACACTTGGAAATGTAACCACTAAAAAAAATATCGATGGACGTTCGCTAAGGAGTGATACTCACCAAGGGGTCCCTCTCGCCGCCCACCACGAGCTTGACCGCTCCGTCCTTGAGGGCCAGGCTGCGCACCGTGCTGCTCTCGCTGTCGGCGATGAACAGGCAGCCCCAGGGCTCGGCGGGGGCGGGCGCCAGGCCCGAGGGCTGGGCGAAGCCGGCCTTGTGCGGGTAGGAGTTGTTGCGGTTCTCCTCGTTGCCACTGCCGGCGAAGCGGATGCAGGTGCCCTTCTTGGAGTCACTGTCCAATGAGTGTGGAGAGTTAGAAATGGGACTAGGCTACACTCAGATTATTCTTTATTTTTTTTTAAACTGCCAGCGTCCATTTTACATAATTATCCCATGGAGCAGACCATGTTTTCAAAAAAAGCTTTTTTTCTGCAACTCAGAGCCTCTTTTTGAAGTTGAAAAGTTCAACTTCTCAGAAAAAAAGCACCCTACCTCAAGCACTTTTTTTGACAGCCAAGATAATGAGACATTCATGACCAGCAGAAATGGAGACCGTAGCAGTGGAAAAAGTTATTACGATCAACTTTGAGCACTATGAGCTATATGACGTGAGATTTAAACTGTATCCCCATGTCCATTTATTTATCTATTAATCCATTTCAGTTAAACTGGAGATGTCCCAAATGTTTCGGTCAGCGTGTGTCTTTATTGCAGTTGCTTGAAAAACTAGCATGATAGCCATCATTAACCATCATTAGCTATGATTAATTAATTATCATTAATTAGCACACACTGTTATGGCAGCAAAAGACTCGCTCAACTGCTTTAAGCTGCCAGCGTTTAAGCTGCAAAAAAGTGCCCTGGCCAACCTTTCTTGTCAAAAAAAGAAGCCTAGTCTGAACATCGCCTTAGAGTTGAGAAGTGCTGATGATTTATCTGACTTTTCACCTTACGTTGGTGTGTGGGGAGCGTTCTAGTGGAAAATAAGGCTAAATGTACCAAGTGCTTTATCACTATAAAGCACTATTATGTAATGTGACATAGTTGTGTTATATATAACAATTTAGGTCCCAAGTGCTAAAGTAAAAGTGTTTGAATAGTGTTGTTGTTTTTGCTGCTGCTGCTGATGGTGGTCAGATGGTTTGGATATTAGAGGCTGCCGTTTAATCCTAACGCCAGACACAGTTCTGCTCTGATGAACAGTGCCTCCACAGAAGCCGAGATTTAAACAACAAATTCAACATCTGCTGTTTTGATATCGGTGCACTGTTCCAGATGTCAAGGTCACCAATTAAGCCAACAGCCTACATATTTCAAGCTGTGAACATACCAAAATAACATTCAGGAGATGACTTCAAATTAGGTCAAACGCAAAAAAAAAAAAAAAAAAAAAGGGAGAGCAAAGTGAGACTGAACCCATTTCTGTTTCATACTTCCTCACAAGGCCGGCCGATGAAAGTGCAACAGGTCACAGTCTGAGAGAGCGAGACAGGGATGGAGAGAGAGACAGAGAGAAAGAGGGAGAGAGGGAGAGAGAGACGAGGGAGAGAGGGAGAGAGAGACAAGGGAGGGAAAAGAGGACAACGCGTCCTGGCTGACACGCACTG